>NW_006238920.1:7397349-7487258 GCF_000375325.1 Capsella rubella | reverse complement strand
ATTTTCTTTGCCATTTGATTATAACTTATAGCGTAATTAAATTTTGTATTGAATGATTGTCATAAATATTTATTTATTTATTTATTTTGTTGAATGATATATGATTAAGTCCTTTCATTTTCTTTGCCATTTGATTATAACTTATAGTGTAATTAAATTTTGTATTGAATGATTGTCATAAACATTTTTTTTTTTTTTTTTTTAATTAAATCCTTAAATATTTTTCCACCAATAAGGAGAGAGTGGAACCTTACTTTTATATATATGATTCCTATTTCATGCAATACGGATTCATAAGAAGGATCCATAAGGAATTGACTAAACCGGATCTGGTCTTCAAATTGTGACGCACGCGTGTCCCCCGGTCAGAGAGCTGCCGTCACAATCACGCGGAGAT
The DNA here is from genome assembly GCF_000375325.1 of Capsella rubella. Classification (NCBI taxonomy): domain Eukaryota; kingdom Viridiplantae; phylum Streptophyta; class Magnoliopsida; order Brassicales; family Brassicaceae; genus Capsella; species Capsella rubella. The sequence continues at coordinate 7,486,861 of NW_006238920.1, read as the reverse complement.
GAGCGACAAATCAAAAGCTTAACCGTAAAACGACGTCGGTTACTTAAGTCCTTCTATATTCCCCCAAACCGAACCAACCCCTTTCCTTCATTTCGTTTCCTTCCTCTCTAAATAAATCTCAAGAGATTTTTGCAATTTCAATTTCAGTTTTCAGATCTCAAACCTTTTTCTCGTTTTCGATTCGATTCGATTCTTCTCTCGTCTGCTTTCCTCAAAGGTACGTTTCCATCTTCTTCCTTGTCATGGTTTCCGAAGTATCGTTTCTTGATTTAGGGTTAGGTATTTCATTTCTGATCGGATTCTTGTATCTTCCGAAGCTGTTTCAGTGTGTTAATCTATTTTTTTTTTGTTCTCCATGGGAATTTCTCATGTTTTCTCCAGGTTTTTTCATCACTTTATGCTTCACAAGCGAGCTAGTGAAGCTAACGAGAAGAGCGATAATAGCAGCATCGGTTCCGATTTAGCATTCAAGAAACGCCGTATCGATATTACTGACTCTTCGTCTGCGTCCGCGTCTGATAAGTCTTCCGTTGTAGCTTCTGGTAGTAGTAGCGGATTTCACGGAGATAGCGTCGTTCAGCAACTCGACATGGCTTTTGGTAACTCGAATCGTCAGGAGATCGATGAGGATCTTCACAGTCGGCAGCTCGCTGTCTATGGTCGTGAGACTATGAGGCGTCTCTTTGCTTCGAATGTTCTTATCTCGGGGATGCACGGCCTTGGTGCCGAGATTGGTATGTCTCTTTTGTCCCTTTGCGTTGATCTTAGAATCTGTGAAGAATTGTGTCATCACCGGAACCTAGTCAATTTTATTCTTTAGTTGTTAAAGTTTTTGTTCTCATGATATGTGATTATTGCTATCCTTCATCATCTAAATCGTAGTAGCTTCCTGATGTTCGGTCATAATCCCCCTGTATTCAAGTTTGCATGGTAAATTGGAACTGTTGCTTGTGTTCCTGACATTTTTGTATAATGTTTCTAAGGTTTCATTTCCTGTCTCATTAAATTTGTTTTACTCGTTTTTTTTTCAGCCAAGAACCTTATTCTTGCGGGTGTAAAGTCTGTGACCCTGCATGATGAAAGTGTCGTAGAGCTATGGGACTTATCTAGCAACTTTGTTTTCTCGGAGGATGATGTTGGCAAGAATAGAGCAGATGCTTCTGTTCAGAAGTTACAGGATCTTAACAATGCTGTGGTTGTCTCTAGCTTGACTAAAAGTTTATCCAAAGAGGATCTTTCTGGTTTCCAGGTTGGTAGACAACGCATTTGTTTTGTCATTGGTTCTATCTGGTCTGAGTCTTTTTTGCATACTGTAGCATTTTGTGGAGAGTTTATAACTCTGTGTCTGTCACTGATTGGATCACAAAAGAGTGGGTTATCATTGCATATAAAAAATGATTATTGTCTCCGTAGGTGTTAGGCTGCTTCTAAAAAATGATTATTGTACACTTTTCTCATGGTTGTTTCTTGTTGTCTGGTTGCATGCTGATACATTTATTTTTGTCCAAAATAGGTTGTTGTTTTCTCCGACGTAAGCATGGAAAGAGCAATCGAGTTTAATGACTTTTGTCACAGCCATCAGCCTCCTATCGCTTTTATCAAGGCTGATGTCAGGGGTCTTTTCGGCTCTGTCTTTTGTGATTTTGGCCCTGAATTTGCGGTTCTCGATGTTGATGGAGAGGAACCCCATACAGGCATCATTGCGTCTATCTCTAATGAGAACCCGGCTTTTATTTCCTGTGTTGACGATGAAAGGCTTGAATTTCAAGATGGTGACCTAGTTGTTTTCTCAGAAGTTGAGGGTATGACGGAATTGAATGATGGGAAACCAAGGAAGATAAAAAGTGCACGGCCATATTCATTCACCCTGGATGAGGACACTACAAACTATGGAACATATGTGAAGGGTGGTATTGTCACTCAAGCGAAACAGCCAAAGTTGCTGAATTTCAAGCCATTGAGGGAAGCACTTAAAGATCCTGGGGATTTTCTATTTAGTGATTTTTCTAAGTTTGACAGGCCTCCACTCCTTCACTTAGCATTCCAGGCACTTGATCATTTTAAATCTGAAGCTGGCAGATTTCCTGTTGCGGGCTCAGAAGAGGACGCTCAGAAGCTTATATCGATTGCCACAGCCATCAATACCGGGCAGGGTGATTTAAAGGTGGAGAATGTTGACCATAAGCTTCTACGACACTTTTCCTTTGGAGCCAAAGCTGTCCTGAATCCCATGGCTGCAATGTTTGGTGGTATTGTTGGACAGGAGGTTGTAAAGGCTTGCTCTGGAAAATTTCATCCTCTCTTCCAGGTAATATTTCTTTTCCATAGACTTGTAGGAATACATATTTAGTCTTTGCATGCCATATTCCCTGTTAAAATTAAGAATTTTAAAACAAGAAATAAAACCCAAGGCTCTTATTATTAAATACCAAATCAAAGTAATAAGAATAGAAGTTGAAAAACATCTAAGCGCAACAAGAACAAAGCTCTCTTCATATATTTAGAAGCTAAATGAATGCTGTTTAGAAAAAGTAGATAATGAAATTGAATCCTCAATTGTTTCCTAAAGTAAAGAAACAGATATCCTAATGGAAAAAGAAACATTAATTGATATGTACCGTTCCCTTTTTCTAATGTTTATTTTGCTAGAAGATACACCTGCTTACTCTTTTTTGGCACATGCATATCTATTTTAGTTTTGTATTAGGCTCTAATGTTGAGCTTCTTAATATTTTTACAGTTTTTCTACTTCGATTCAGTGGAGTCACTCCCCACTGAACCTCTGGATTCAAGTGACGTTGCACCAAGGAACAGTCGGTACGATGCCCAAATATCTGTATTTGGGGCAAAGTTCCAGAAGAAACTCGAAGATGCTAAAGTTTTCACCGTAGGATCTGGTGCACTTGGGTGTGAGTTCTTGAAAAATATGGCTCTGATGGGGGTTTCTTGTGGAAGCCAAGGGAAGCTGACAGTGACCGATGATGATATAATCGAGAAGAGTAACCTCAGTCGTCAATTTTTATTCCGTGACTGGAACATTGGACAGGCGAAATCCACAGTTGCTGCTTCTGCTGCTGCAGCTATTAATCCTTGCTTCAACATTGAAGCCCTACAAAACCGTGTCGGTGCTGAGACTGAGAACGTATTTGACGATGCATTTTGGGAGAACTTAACTGTTGTCGTGAATGCATTGGATAACGTCAATGCTAGGCTTTATGTTGATTCAAGGTGCTTGTATTTCCAGAAGCCTCTCCTAGAGTCTGGAACTCTTGGTGCAAAGTGCAACACACAGATGGTTATTCCACATCTAACTGAAAATTATGGTGCCTCAAGGGACCCGCCAGAGAAACAGGCCCCCATGTGCACAGTGCATTCGTTTCCGCATAACATTGATCATTGTTTAACTTGGGCTCGCTCTGAGTTTGAGGGTCTGCTTGAGAAGACTCCTGCTGAAGTGAATGCTTTTCTCTCTAGCCCAGTTGAGTACACTAACTCAATGATGAGTGCTGGAGATGCTCAGGCCAGGGACACACTTGAGAGGATTGTTGAGTGCCTTGAGAAGGAGAAATGTGAAACCTTCCAAGATTGCTTAACCTGGGCTCGACTGAGGTACTGTCGCTCTCTCTTTATGGTTAGGTTTATGGTCATATAATTATTATTAAAGAGTAAAAGAGAGTATGGTTTCTTACTCATGTGCTGCTACGGTTCCTTCTCATGCTTTTGACATCTGCATCATCCCAGGATTCATAATAATTAATTGAGAAAATCATTAGTAACTTAAAAATTATAATTTAGTAACACTGTTAGGAGGCAACTTCATTTCTCAACAGGTATTGGATTTTCCATAACATGTGTTCCATATTTTATGTGAACTAGGTTTGAGGATTACTTTGTGAACCGTGTCAAGCAATTGATATACACATTCCCTGAAGATGCTGCGACTAGTACCGGAGCTCCATTCTGGTCCGCTCCAAAAAGATTCCCTCGTCCACTCCAGTACTCGTCTTCTGACCCAAGTCTCCTTAACTTTATCACTGCGACTGCTATTTTACGAGCAGAGACATTTGGGATCCCGATACCTGAGTGGACCAAGAACCCCAAGGAAGCAGCAGAAGCTGTTGACAGAGTGATAGTCCCAGACTTTGAGCCAAGAAAAGATGCAAAGATTGTGACTGACGAGAAAGCTACCACTTTAAACACTGCTTCAGTGGACGACGCTGCAGTCATCAACGACCTTATTGCTAAGATCGAGCAGTGTAGGCATAAATTGTCTCCAGACTTCAGGATGAAACCAATTCAGTTCGAAAAGGTAACTACTATGTTCTAAAATGATCATCTCTCTGATATTGACTTGTCTTGTTTGGAAATGTTAAACTTAGGGTTGTCGTTTTGTATCGTAATGTGTTTGTAGGATGATGACACAAACTATCACATGGATGTGATAGCGGGACTAGCCAACATGAGAGCAAGGAACTACAGTATCCCCGAAGTCGACAAGCTGAAAGCAAAGTTCATCGCAGGGAGAATCATCCCAGCCATTGCGACTTCAACAGCGATGGCTACTGGAATGGTCTGCCTCGAGCTGTACAAGGTCCTTGATGGAGGACACAAAGTGGAAGACTACAGGAACACATTTGCCAACTTGGCGCTTCCACTCTTCTCCATGGCTGAGCCGGTTCCTCCAAAGGTGGTGAAGCACCGTGACATGGCTTGGACCGTGTGGGACAGATGGGTGCTCAAGGGAAACCCAACTCTGCGTGAGGTATTACAGTGGCTGGAGGACAAAGGGCTTAGTGCGTACAGCATCTCATGCGGAAGCTGTCTTCTGTTCAACAGTATATTCTCAAAGCACAAGGAGAGGATGGACAGGAAGGTTGTGGATCTTGCTCGGGATATCGCCAAAGTCGAGTTGCCCCCATACCGCCGCCATCTTGATATAGTGGTTGCTTGTGAGGATGAAGATGACAATGATGTCGATATTCCTCTCGTCTCTATCTACTACAGGTGAGAATTTTCAATCAGAAAAATGAAGAACAAGACAGGAAGGAGATGAAACTCTTGAGATCATAATTGTGTGTTTTGTCTCTGCATCTGCCCTACGTATTTTCTTTGGATGCTTTTGGGTGCGATGACTATATTTTACTTGCGGGGGATAGAATCCCATTTTATCATCTCTCGTTCTATTTCTACTCTTTTTATGTGTACAATTCGTGGTGTGGTGTATCCCACGCATCACCCATCTGAACATGTTTCATCCATCGAATCTCGAATTTTCGTTTTTCCAAGTCATGTTGCAGGTGGTGTTTTCACGATTAGAATCCTTCAAATTGAAAAAGTAAAACAAAAGGCATATGGTACTAACAAAATTGTTTGCATTGACTATCTTATAAACTGTTACTAACTCAGCTAACACATTGCATGTCCCTTCTACTGTTTTCACTTTCATTTTTCACAGTTCGATTGCAAAATTCATCGCCATCAATTTTGTAATGGTTCAATTTATTTGGCATAAAAAAAATTCAGCTTGTTTTTTCTTTTATGTCGTCCGTCCTTGGTCAATACAATTACAATACGCTACAAACCATCTCCACAGACCACAGTAACACAAAAGAATAAAGTATAAACAACGCTTATCAATTCCAGTGACATTATTTTGTTTTTTTTTTTCGAAAGAATAGATTCGAATTGGATGGAGTAAATAAAATATACTCACGCATCAAGGAGAGGATTTTAACTGAAAGCGCAACCACATATGTAAAGAGTTAAGAGGATTCGAGACTCAAATTTTGACTCGATCACCAAGATTTATCAGCGCCTTCGTCGAATTTGCCAGAGCCAACAACCCGGAAATCCAGCTGCTTTTGATGCTTGGTACGTCGTCTCTCATCGAAATCCTCCCATCCCTCGAACTGACACAGTCCCAAATACTGTTGTTTAGTTCAAAAACAAAGAGAGAAGCTAAAGACTCACATACAAGACTGCAGAAACGGATTTAACAAGCAAACCTGGCGGAGAAATTCAACGGTTATCTCTGTGTTGTGGAGTCCTAAAGTTGTGAGCTGCAAACACATCTTGAATAAACCCAATGGTAGTGTCTTCAGTCCGGTGTTGTTCAGCTCCAAAGTCTAGACAACAAAACACTCTGTCTCTGTAAAGCCATTTTTATGAGATGGTGGGACAAGCGTAGCGAAAGGTAGATTTGATTTACCTTTAGATTACGCAGTTTGGTGAATGTCTCGGGAAGTTCTGATATAATATTAGCTGAAAGCTCAACCTCCATGAGGAATGAACAGTTGCCAGTACTCTCAGGAAGGCTGGATATTCTGCAGAACACAGGCAGATAGAAAAGACAATAAGAAGAGCACATAATGGTGTATCAAAATGCAAAGACTATCTTTTGTGTTTTGGATCACTTAAAGATATGAGTCAAGCTTATTTGCCTGTTATTGTTGGCTTTCAAGATCTCGAGCTGCGTAAGAAGTCCCAACTCATTCGGTAGACTAGTCAACTTGTTGTTGGCAACATCAAGTTGTTTAAGCGACGTCAGCGAACCCACTGCTGATGGCAGAACAGTTAGACTGCAAACCAAAAGAAATATTCCCGATTAAAAGCTCAGTCGATGTTCACAACTATAAATGTTGTGTTTTAGAATCTTAGTGATTACGATCTATACATAACTTCAGCTTTGAACTAATTTTGAGTTTAGTTTGGCAAATACACAATTTTGCAAAATGGTAGTACTGAAGGCATCTCTAACATCTACACAAGTCCAGAGACTGAGAGTAAAAAACTCACTTGTTATGGCTAATGGACAGATGCATCAGGCGCTTCAGAGATGATATGCCTTCCCATTGAATGGATTCATCGGACAGACCATTTCCTTGAAGGAAAAATTTCTACAAATAGCACTCATATTATAATCATAAATTCTTCACCAAACAGAAAGATCTGAAATATACATGAAACTATGCATTTCTCACCTGCATAGAACCAAAGGAGCTGATTCTGGCAGGTACTTCTTTAATGAAGTTTTCACTAATGTCAAGTACTCTGACTCCAGATCCACAGTCCCACACTTCATTGGGTATTTCCTTTTCCGCAACAAAGAAAACTTAGCTAATAAGCAACTAAGCAACTAAAAATCTTAAGCATTTACTAGAAGATAGTAAGAATGGCTTGTCCTTATATGTTCCAATGCCAAATGAAAAATAAATCCAAAAACTCAAATGATGAACCTGTAATGAACTTCTCTATATACCTTCAAATTGGCTTGAGCTAAAGCAATGACTCCTGTGGCTTTCCATCGATCAGTTCGGTTCTTGTCTATAGGGAGTCTAGGTTTCGTCTCATCTACTTTATCAGATACAGCAGTCCTAGAGATTGGCCTTGTACTAGCTTCCTTAAGTACCGGACCTTCCTGTTCATTTCAAATACAACCACAACATTAACCCACCTAAACCTCAATTAGATTGATCCTACTAAAGAGCAAGATTCCAAATTTCTAGATTCCAAGAACACTAACCCCTTGATGCAGACCTTGGGAAGCCATTAACATGATTTTAGCTCCACTTCCTACATCAGATTGCTTCAAAGTCGACGTTTCAACCAAAACCTTACCTTCAAAACAAAATCAAAATTTTGAAAAAGATCCAATACAATCAATATAAGTTTAGAAAAGGAGAAAAGTATTCAAATTTAATCAGCAAAACCTTTGAAGATGAGCTTCTGACCACGAGGAAGAACGTTGGTGATTGGTTGTAAAAGAGACTTAAGGTCTTTGACAGTACAATCTGGTGATACCGAAAGTGGTATTGATTTGCCTCCGAGTTTTACTGTAAGCTTAATCATGGCACCTGCTTCCATTGTTGGATCTTCGAGCTCCATTACAATTTCTGCGATTCTTATTTCTTCCTGCTTTGCTTTGACCTTCAGATTCAGAAATACGAAGAAACAGACATTCTCGGAAGTCATTAAAGTTTTCTGGCCCATTAAATATAGTGGGCCGTAGGAATATCTGAAGTCTTCTAGATTTTTATTTTACTATTACACAACTTGTAAAACAAAGTTATTTTCATATTTAAACTATTTTTTTTTGTCAACTAGTCATTACATTTCTAAAAATGAAATATATATATATATATTTTTATCATATTTAGGAAAAAAAACTGAAATATGAAATGTGGAAATGGTAATGATTAATGATTAATGTAATATGATTATATATATATATATATATAAATTTATTTATTTTAGGCAAAAATAAATTTCATTAAAACGGAAGATTTTTTACAAAGACATATACAGAATTATCGTAACACAAATAACACAAATATAATTTAAAATATCAAATTATGATGAATTTGTTTGTTATATTAAAATTAGGGTATGAATGAATGAGTTTGGTGTTGAGCCACAAATATCATGTTTACATTGTCAAAACTAATGGGAATGACATAAATTTTAAAAGATGCACTTGATAACGTAAAATTTTGTAACTTAAGGGATTTGAGGAGTACATGTAGTAAATTTTGTGAGAAAACTCATTTGGTAGAACATGTAATATAGAAAAGATTGGAGAGTGAAGAATCGAGAAAAAAGGTGATTACATAGTTATGTCTTCTAAAGTTCTAATGCAAGATACTAGCTAGATGAGGACTTGATGGTTAATTGTGGTAATATGTCATTGTTCTAAAGTAGGACTTGATACTACTTCTAGATTTTGAGTATTATTGTACGTTAAAGGAGTTTCACTTTGGGTGCACAGTACACACAGAGAGCTCGTACAACATTCTTTCAGATTACATGGCTCTTCTTCGCTGTATACCTCAATCTTTAACTTATCTCCCCAAGGTTCGTACGTGTATATAGACCATACATACTCTTCTTTTCGTATCTTTTTTTTGTCTTCTATATATACATCAGAAAGGGAAACAACTACAACATACATAAAACACATTTTTGCTTCGTTTGAAGATGATACAGATCATCCGTATGCATGGAACCAAGGCAGCAGCTTCTGTCGGAGAAGAACGTGTTTCGGGGGCAGAACGGTATTACAAGTTACTACACTCCAAATTACAGCATTTGTCCTTTTTTTTTGTATTTATTGTCACACAACTCACATCGGTCAGCACTCAGCAGCCTGACTGCGGGGGAGGTGGCTATAGCGTCCTCTTAACTTTTATTTTTTAATAAATAAAATCCATTAAAATTAGGGTCCAATTTTTTTGTTTTTTCCCAAGATACATAATTAGGGTCCATTTCAAGGGACCTCAAAATTTCAAAAATAAAAGTGAAACAAAATGGAGAAAAAGTTATTGAAAACAAAAAAATGCTAAAAGTCTAATGTGTAAAAGTCTCTTATATATTGACTTAATGGAGTAAAAAAGAAAGTTGTTAGAAGAAATGTGTGTTCTCTTAATAGTTTATTTCAGTTAAAAAAATATCCACCATCTAATGTTATTTTATTGGATAGATTAATGTATATACAAGGAAGATTGAATAATTAAGCAATCAACTCTACTAATTTTATTATTAGCTATCTCTTCAAATTTAATTAATGAAAAAATATGTTTTATGGGCAAATTAGTTAACAAGATAAAAAGTTTAGATTTATCAACAAGACAAAGTAGAAAAGTTTTAGTAATACCGATCATGTTTCCGATGAAAAATATTCAGTTGCAATTTTATATAGTTAACTATTTTATTAGCATGATATATATATTATCTTATGTTGATATAGTTTAAATAACATGTTTCGTAAAATTGTAGCAATGGTGGTACACACATTGTTTATCCGATGTGAAGAACAACTGTCATCACCAAAGGTAACAAAGAGACGGTAACTTTTGTAGTTATTTATTTTATTATCTATGCCAATCATATCATATCGCTATACAATTATAAATTATCTAATAAATGAATAATTATCTAGTTAAAATCATTTATTATATGATCATCTAACTTATATATTAATTTGTTAATTTATTATGGTAATTTATTTCGTATCGTTAACTTATAGGGCTTATTAAATTTGTGCGCCCAGAAGAAACAGAAACAAAATTTCCGGACATGATAAACTCATAATTAAACCTCTCTCCTATTGTGATGCTAAGTTACCTCGCTAACCCTGGCCAGATTTGGTTATATCTTTTTAATAGGTTTTATGGTAACCTACAGAGTAGGTATTAAACAACACGCTTCCCTGCTGCAACTCTGACGCACCGACCTGGGGGGAACCGAGATTTTGGAGAGCTGAAGCAATGATTATTGAAGATACGGTACTGTTAGCGGTAGCCGTTTGCCTATTAATTACATCGATATCGAAGTTGCCTCACAAACAAAAAACTGAAACAACAAACTCAATAACACAGCACTTACCTCAACTGTCGCAGAAGAACAAAAAACTCAGAGACTTAAAGCTTCAGGTATGCATTTATGGCTGTCTTTTGTTCGGAACTTGTTAGCTCTGCCTGTATTCAATGTTTTTTACAGTTACCCAATATATGATAAACTAATCGATATGTTTAGATTTATGGTACTAAATTTTGACATTAATGGTGTTGCAGTTCCGTAATGGCGCTGGTTGTTCGTTTAGTCCGTGGGGAGTGGAGATTGAACGAGCAGGGGGATTACGAACACGTATCCGATCTCCAAGGTTACTGTTTGGCTGTCCGTGTGCGTGAGCGAGATGATTTCAAGACGGTTACTGAATCGGTGAAGACAAGGCTGCAACTTAGAGACGAAGATAGGGTGGAGCTCACATATCAGTGGCCCAAATGGATGATGGGTCCGGAGTGGCAAAGGGCATATCCAATAGAAATCCAGAACGATGAAGACATGACCCTGTTTATGGCTATACGGGCTGACCTAGACGAGGTGTTCCTGAGGGTTAAGGTTATACGCGTGGGCGCAAGCGGTCCAGAACAAATACTGAATCAACCACAACCACAGTTCGCTCACGCCGGTCGGAGTTCAGCCGAAATCTCCGACAAGTACTGGAACAGCACGGAGACACAGGAAGCTTGGACTAGTGTGATAACCAAAATGTTACTGGATAAGCAAGAGGTTATACCGGGGCCAAATTCTGCAGGTGGCATCAGACGGGCCACGGGCCTAAATAGTCATTTTTACGGCCCGGTAAGAGGAACTGCTGGTGGGATAGTCATATCGGAGAATGCGGAAAACGTTCCAGTCCACCGGACATCTCCACCCCTACGTTTCGGGAATCGATCACCGGGTACAACCTCTTCAATGGCTGGGGCTAAGGATAAGGGCAAGCAGAAAATGAAGTTCGATGATATTGTCACCGACGAAGACTACCATGTTTTCAAGAAGCAGTACCGAGCAGAAATGTGGAAAGAGGTCTGTGCGACTCAAATTTCCCTTGGAAATAGCCAAACCGGTGCAGACGAATACGGGGTTAAGACGGCAAGGCAGTTAGATTTTGGCGTGAGCAACAATCCAAGTAGCCCAAAAGGCGTCAACCTAGGCATCTCGGGTGGGATCGGGGAAGCTAGCGAGAGTAACGTCATAACCATTTCCTCGTCGGATTCAATGTTCCGGACACCAAGTCCAAACTCGGCTAACGTGTCTTTCTCGTCGGAGGACATGTCTACGGATCCAGATCCAGACTACGTAATAGGTATAAATTTTTGGTAGTATTCTCGCTATGTTATATGTTACCGATTAAAACGCCCTTATCCGCTAATTTGTAAGTTACCGGGTATAAAAGACCGTACCTTATAAAGTAAAACTTACCGTGGTTAAGCTAACTATTATAAAACACCGTTACCGCTTTTGCAGATAGCAACATGTTAGCGGAGTACTACTCGGACTCAGAGGTCCCAGTTTGCCTCACACCGGTCCAACCAACACAGCAGGACAAGGGGAAGGGTATACTGTTGGAGGTTGGCCAAGAGAACGCTTTAGACGAGGCAGGGATTTCATCGGCTCCGCCTTTAGTCACACGACAGATACGGGATCTTGTGAGAGATACCCCGGTTCCAACTGTCTTGTACGATATGGATGCACCACCATATTTTGATGATCCTGGCGAAGAAGGTATTACCGACCAATAAACATTTTAGTCCAATGCGAATTCAAATATCTTTCTAAAATTATTAGTCACAAGCCTCACTACACATTGTACTTCGTTGAATGACAGACTTCCTTAGAAGGGCCTTGAAAGATGCTGACTATGAAGGGGATGATGTATTTGTTGGGAGGTTGTACAAAGACAAGGAGGACTGCACAACAAAACTGGCCATCCATGCGATAAGAAGGAAATTCCATTTCATCTGTGCCACATCAAGACCAACTGTGGTGGCTGCCGTGTGCGTGAGTGATACATGCCCATGGAGAGTGTATGCTACAAAATTGGAAGACAGTGAAAGATTCGAAGTTCGAACAGCCATATTACATCACACCTGTAGTGTGGATGCTAGGGGGGACTTCCACAAGATGGCATCAACGGCTGTGATTGGCAAATTGATGAGGACCAAATACATGGGCGTGGGTAGAGGACCGAGACCTAATGAGCTGAGGAAGATATTGAGGCAGGAATTTAGCCTAAATGTCTCATACTGGAAAGCGTGGAGAGCAAGGGAAATTGCCATGGATAATGCTATGGGGTCGGCAATGGGGAGCTATGCTTTGATACAGCCATACTTCAAACTCTTGGTGGAAGTCAATCCGGGCTCTCTAGTCTATTTGGAAACAGCTCCTGGGTCTGACGGTGTGGAGCGGTTCAAGTTTCTTTTCTTCGCCCTGAGTGCATGCATCAAGGGATTTGAGTTCATGCGGAAAGTCATTGTCATAGACGGAACACATCTACGCGGTCGTTATGGAGGTTGTTTGATAGCGGCAAGCGCCCAAGACGCGAATTTCCAAGTGTTCCCTATCGCATTTGGGATAGTCAACAGCGAAAACGATGAAGCATGGACCTGGTTCATGGAAAAACTTTCTGAGGCGATCCCAGATGACCCTGACCTAGTAATCGTCTCGGATCGCCATTCATCAATCTATTCTAGCATCCGGAAGGTAACTTAAAGTCCACAACTATACTATTTTAGAAATCGGATAATATTTCTCATACGTGATAATATATTGTTTAGGTGATAATAACCTGTTAAGTACTATAACTATGAATATATCATATAACGCCGAGTGTTGCTACTTTTCTGAAAAGGTGAAAAATGATTTGATTTGCACGCCATTTAACGACATTCGGATGGCTAATTTCTTCCTTTGATGTTATCTGCTAATACTTACAGAACCTCCATACCTTTTTAGGTTTATCCCATGGCTTCGCATGCAGCATGTGTGGTACACCTGAAGCGAAACATAATTGCTATATTTAAGTCGGAAGCGCTCAGCTGTCTGGTTTCTAGCGCAGCAAGAGCATACCGCTTGAGTGACTTCAACAAACTGTTTGGGGAGATACGTGTTATGAACCCTACTTGTGCAGACTACCTAACTGGAATCGGTTTCAAACACTGGACACGATCACACTTTGTTGGGGAGCGATACAATGTGATGACAAGTAACATCGCGGAGTCTCTAAACAACGTCTTGACAATGGCTCGGGATTACCCGGTGATATCTATCTTGGAGACTATCCGTACTACCTTGGTCACATGGTTCGCCTTGCGGAGGGAAGCGGCTAGAGTGGAAGATAACATCTTACCCCCCAAGGTGAATGAGATGGTGATTGATAATTATGAGGCTGGTTCTGGTTTTATGGTGATGAAGATTGGAGATGGTCAGTACAAGGTCCATGACGACGCAGACTCAGCGTTCGTTGTCCATCTATGGGAGAGAACATGCACCTGTTGTGAGTTCCAGATGCTTACTATTCCTAGCACGCACGCTATTGCTGCAGCAATCCGAGAGGGCGTGAGGGTGGACACTTTGGTTGGGGTGTCGCACACAGTTCCCCACCTTAGGGCTTGTTACGCAGAGATGATCATGCCGGTGCCTGATATGGAAAACCTAGCACCATCGCCAAGCGATGTCGGTGGAGGAAATCTAGCACCACCTTTTATGCGGAGGCCCCCAGGTCGCCCGAGAAGAAGGAGACTTTTCTCAAGGGGTGAATTCCGGGTAAGTTTATAATGATAACTGAGGTGTTACCGAGTAATATTTTCATTATATTGCAACATATTATTTATTAAAATAAACCCCACTTCAGGGAACAACAAGGAGGAGATGCACAAGGTGCCGTACTCTAGGCCACAATAGGGCTACATGCCGTGGTCCATTCCCGGTAACTTTCTTCGAAATGCTTTTTGAACTCGATTGGGAATAATGATTTCGAGATAACACATTGAATTACATGTCTCAGTGTCCATAGGTGGAAAAGGAGCATAAGTTTTTTGAGCTTCCAGCAGACCAAGCTGAGCTTTGTTTAAAAATAAGGAATCATGAGAATGAATCAGCGGTGGGGTATCAGTAATTTTCATTGTATAAAGTAACTAACATGTTGCCCTGTAAATGTTTAATTATCTGTAATGGTCCCAGCAGGGAAAACTCTAAATCGGTGTTTGGCTAAACAATGTTAACTATGTTGGCATTGTTTATCTAAACAATGTTTTTTAAAAACTCTATTATGAATACAGCTTGGTTGGCTTAATCTATTTTGTATTTTCTTTCAACATGCTGCTATGTTTATGAATTGAATACTACGGAATGAGCATATAAAACTTAAAAGTTTGTATCCTGTTAAAGTTTATATCCGGTAAAATGCCCAGACCATATACAAAACTCAAAATTATCCGGTAAAATATAAGTTAGTGATTAATTTTGATATTATTTCATATCATCCTAAAAGTTTAGCAAACAGAATATACCCAAGAACACCAAATTACCTTTTATACATATACATAAGCCTTCCTCAACGACCGTAGGGTTAAAAAATATAAAATGTTTTCGAAGCTTAATATTTACCACGGGTGAGTTGAAAGTGATTTAGAACAATAATAACAAGGATGTGCTATCTACGAAATATAACAGATCATATTGGTTAATATACGACTTTTAAATTTATATTAACCGTTAAAACTTATCGAATGGCGATAAATCTTGTTATATTGCGATAACATATTTAAACTCTAACCCCTATTTTATCAACCCAAATGATTTATGAGATAAGATTATAAGTAACTCATACCACTGTAACAAAACAGATATATATTTTCTTTGTACTTATAAAAATTAAACCCTACCACAATTTAATCAACCCAAAACAATATATAATCTCGATTAAATTGTGAAATATAAACCCTAACCATTATAGAAAAGATATAAAGCCTAACCAACCAAATAAATAGATGCTAAACCCTAGACAATATAGTGTCAACCCAAACCAACCAAATAAATACGAATTTAGTTAATAAATTTAATGCCTAACAAATACTTTAAAAATGAAGATGATACTTACGTTTAACCGTTACATGTAATATGTTTAATTATGATTAATTGTCTAAATGATTGTGTGGCGCAAACAAAGTTAACCAAATCAAGGCAAGCGTGTATGCTACAATGGTTATTAGCAGGATATAAGATAACTTATCGTTATAATATATAAGTTATTGCATTTATAACTAATAAACTCTAGCCGTTATATAGTCAACCCAAACCGAATTGTGAATACACATTCCGTAGCAAAATATATAGTCTACCCCCTGCTTTATTACATAACCATCCTACTAATTAATATATGAAGTTACCCGTTATATGGTAAATAAATCGTTTACCAGATAAATTATATAGTATGGCGATAACATTTATAATGTACAAGGTAAATTGCGCTGCTACTTAATTTATGAAAAGTAGGAACCTAACTACGTTTTTACAGAAGCAAACCCAAAATATGACTAATATTATTTACTTAGTACAGGATTTTTATTTGGAAGCGCAATAATAGATAACTAGATATAGTAACAATAACGATAACAAAATACGATAAGCATGTTATTACCGATCCAATGTAGATGTTAACCGAATCATTAAGAGTTATCTCCATACATACCGAGACAGAACATAAACTGAAAGTAACTGGCCCTACGCGGCACCAGCTAGAATAATGGCTGACACAAGCCTCTTTATTTCAGACTCTAACTGCTCAACAATAACCTCAGCACATTCTTCAAGTCCACCTGTGGCATGCGCGTGAATTAAAAATACAGCCATGATACCGGAATCAAAAGCAGACTGCACCTGAGGTACGCCCATTGGCCGAGAGATGGTGAAAGGTCCTGTAAGAGATTGACTTAACCCAGCCTGCTTGATGAGATAAGGGAGCATAATTGATATTGGCTGGAGTTCTGCAATGATTTCTTGATCCTTCCTAAGGTGCGTGTTACAGTCAATCACAACGATGCAACTATTGGCCAGGTCTATGCACAGGGAAACCCAGTGTTTTCGATCAAAGTTGAAGGGAACATACAAACAATCCGCTTCGGAAAACAGCAGAGCACGACCCTTATCTCCGCCACCTAAAAATTGGGTAATGACGTCGTCCGGAAATTTAAACTCAGCAGGGCTGGGAGACTTGGAAAATTTTGAGAACTGGCGGAAGAGAAGCGACACAAACTTCGAGTCTAGAAGATCGACACGAAGTTTCTGTCCATCAATATCATCCGTCCGCAATAGATGAAGACTAAATCTAATAAGAGCATCCATGACCTACGTCGAAGGAATACACGAACAGTCAGGTTAGAAGATAATGACGTCGGATTGATTTTAAGCAAACTTAGGTTAGCAAACCTTTGCACTAAGATGTTTCCTCCTCTCTATTATATCAAAGACATCTTTATTTGACAGTGATGCTTCCCCACCCAGGCTTATTGATCTGATCATACAAAAGCCATGTGATGTTGGAAATAAATATACGCAAAGTACAAATAAACATTGTAAGGACGATAATGTCGTACCTGACAGCGCTGAGCTTCTTCAACGAATTCTGAAAACGGTCTTCAGGATTCACAACAACATGTGATTCCTTCTCAATAGGTGATGGGTGGCCAACCAAGACTTTCGTCTTCTTATCATACTGGAACCGGCCATCGAGTTTGGTTGAGAACGTCCGCATTCTCTTGCTCCTCCTTCCTGGACCAACTTCTCCTACTTAGGGTATAGAAAACAGAGAATGCAGGGGGTTGTTTAAATTGATAACACTGCAGATATTTGTAACGCCGAAATATACGGGTTAACTTCCGTGTTACCGGCTTCTGTATTGGCAAAATCGGGTTTTTGGTTACGCGAGGAGGGGGGGTGACAAAATCCTAAAACAGAAGTGAAGTACACTAATGGTAAGGGAAATAAACATTAAGAAATAAACACGGATATCGAATAATAAAAATCTAATCAACTAACCACAGTGTTATCCGGGTCGTTAATCCCAACTACCTCCGCTCTAGCAGAAGGAACGTCCAACTCCTGCAACTGCCCATGAACCAACATATAATTGAGTCTATAAGACAGCAGACAGATACAAACCATTTTATTGGATAAAAATCATTTTACTGGATACAACCCATTATTTAAAGCCATTATTGCTAATGATATAATGCCGGATAAGTATAAATCGACTAATAAAGATCTAATCAACTAACCACAATGTTATCCGGGTTATTAATCCCATCTCCCTCCCCTCTAGCAGAAGGAACGTCCAACTCCTGCAAATGACCATGTTTCTTATTAAATTTTGTACACATCGGATCCATCTTCAAGTTAGGGCAAAAAAAACTAACCATATCCACTTCAACACCCGTCATTGGAGATTCGACTAAGCCATCCGGTTCAATCACTCCAACACCAGACTCATCCACCCCCTGCAACAATATATTATAACTTAGAATTGGTAATACACAGTACTATTTGCAATATGAACATGAGATAACCGTTAAGTGTGGAACTTACAACTACTGTGTTAGGGTTAATTTCAACTGCCTCGTCAAGCACAATGTCCATATGGTAACGACAACCATACTTCACAAGAGTGTTACAAATTCATTAATGGATAAATTAGACAACAAGTAATTGGAATAACAATCTATCCTAACAATGTCAGATTATTTAACACCATCGTCCAAATTTCGAAAACAACCATGTTTTGACTAACCTTAGCTATCTAAGAGGTAAAGCCTACTCCATCACCAACAACCAAGCCAAGCTGAACAGGATTAAATTATTTAGTTATAACAGATGTTTATCAATGGATAACAACATAGACATCATTAGTCTCATATTACCGGCTGCGTCTCAATTCTACCATCACAACCATTCAAGACACACCCACCGCCAACCTCAGACTGCAACAGACACAAAATCAAAACAGTGTGTAATGGAATTTTAAAAGATTTTCTATTATCGACTAAATCAAAACATATACACTAACATCCTTGTTAACAGGCAGTATAGTTTCCGCGCCTGCATCAGGGGTAACAGCAGGGTTCTTAGGAGCTGTCTGCGCAATATTGGGCTGTAAATAGGGGAATGTGTGATTAAGGGATATTAAATAGAATTACATAAATCTGCCAAATAAAGAACTGTCTCTAAAATGTAATAACTAACCGCGTTGGAGTTGTCTTGATAACACGACAGAACAGCAGCAATGGAGTTCATGGCGGCGGCCCGGTTGGTGTAGACAACATCAGTCTCGGCAATGGAGTGAATGGGAGTAGGCCGGTTGGTATCCTCGACAACAATCTCAGGCGAAGTTTCCAAGCGATGAATTCCCTTAGACGGTTGTTTCGGGGATGTAGGGGTTGGTGAATTAGTCCTCTGGTGGTCGGATAAACCAGAATCAAGCACATCAGAGTGTTTGGGAAAAACTCTGTTTGCGTTGGTTGTTATCAAATCAGTTACACCCTTTATGATCCGAGCCTCCATTGCGGCCAGCTTCGAGTCCAACAGACGGGAGAGCGTTGCTAGATTGCACATACCAGACACACCAGAGGGAGCTTGAACAGCGGTTCCGCGATCTCTATTCATTCCAGCTTGGGAAGAAGAAGGTTTTTGGGCTTTCCTAGCTCTGGTAATTTTGGCCTTCACTCCCCGTTTCTGCTTCTTGGGCGCCAACTCCAACTGGGATGGAATGCATCCTCCGGTAAACATGTCGTTATTGAACAAAAAACCCTCCTCTGCTAGCGACACAATGTTATCAACCGCCACGTCAGCACAGTCGTCATCC
Source organism: Capsella rubella (assembly GCF_000375325.1). Classification (NCBI taxonomy): domain Eukaryota; kingdom Viridiplantae; phylum Streptophyta; class Magnoliopsida; order Brassicales; family Brassicaceae; genus Capsella; species Capsella rubella. The sequence continues at coordinate 7,467,666 of NW_006238920.1, read as the reverse complement.
CAAGTCAGATCCTCGTCGGTATCCATCTCGAGATCGGGGGATATAATCGGGTCAACCAAAATCTTAAAAATCAAGATGGTTAACATTAGAACTGGATAAGATGACAAACGAATAAGAATATCGTTATATGTAGCGCAATTAAATGGTGGATATACAAGAGGTTAGCGTGCTAACCTCACAGTTACTGTCCAACCGTTTCGCATTAGAAATTTTTAGTGGTACAGAGTGGCGAGTTCCGGCGTCGGCAGCAGGCTCTTCATCGGAATCGCTACACGGATGCTCGTGGGATGGTGATCCCTCTTGAATTGCAGGAGCGGCTTACAGTATAACAAGTTGTAGAGCATATAATAATCCCTGAACGACAACACAGGTGGTAGCCAATTGCACAACATCCCTATCTTTGATAGACTTCATCATCATCTCAAAGGATAGCCGCCCCCAAGGATATGAAAGAAAGAACTGTAGATCCTCGCACATCTCCGCATGTTCTTTGACAATTTTAGGGTAGTGTGATGTAGGCACAAGGAATCCATCCACTATGGCAAGACAAACAAACCTTTTCCGAATCTCCTTATCTGTCACATGCCTCTTCTTAAGCATGGATATTACTCGATCGACGGTGACGTCCTCCTCGAGCCCAAAAAGTGTACTGTAGTAAGGAATTTTAATACCTGCAGTCCCTTTTCTTTTCCTCTTCTGCATATTCGGAAACCTACCGCATTGGAGACCGGTAACAATCTTGAATTCGCGTAAAGAGAACCTAACCGGGGTACCAGCGAAAACTACCCAGATTTCATGAGCACGAGCAACTTCGAGCTGTCTTGACAAAAGGAAAAGCCCAAAGGAAGCTGACCAGGCGGGTTTATCTGGGAAATCCATAAGATTTCCAAAACCAGTCGACCGTATCCACACCCTCTCTTCATCATCCATGGCGTCGATTATCAAGGAGAGGGTTTTCATCTTGTGATATACATTTACTCGCTCTCCCAGCGCTTCTTCACCATATGCGATTATCCGATTAGGGAGTTGCAAATCCGTCATCTAATAAAGGGGAAATCTGGGAAATTATCGATTTGTAATCAATAGATTGGGAAATTAATGTCTACGAAATAGATCTTACCGAAAAAAGCAAAAACGAGACTGGAATCAGGCAACAAAACGAACTCGCGAAGTCTGTATTTTGCGGACGAGGAGAAGAAGAGAGGAAACAAGTGAAACTTAAATGGTTGGCGAAAAGTCAGGTCTCCGGTAATAATCACTTCGAAATACGCCGATTGCGAAACCAAACACATCTTTTCCTTTTTATTTTCCCTAGGCAAAAAGAAATCCAGCCTAAAGATTTTTCCTCAGCAATCTTTAGGTTAAATGATAGCCTACTCTAAATCATGAGTATAGGGCTACAGTCGGAAAGAAAATTGAGAGCTAATTTTAAAGATAGGGTATCGAGAAATTTTATTTTTTGGTCAATCGAGCACATCCTTTGCAATTTCCCTAACTTATATACACAAGAGGACATATAAATGAAGTGTAGAAGTTAGTCTATAATTTATGAAGATCTATTTTTTTTTATTGTTAAAATATTTGTTATATACATAGAAGCATTTTTTTCCAATTTACAATAGCTAAAAAAAACGAACTAATAAAAAATAAGTGTGGCTAGTTATCTCTTTAATTTTTCAATCTTGAATAGTTATTTTTTATATTATTTTTATTTTATTAGAGGAGTATAACTTTTCTTTTGATTTGATCGACGTTTATTATGATGTTTAAATTTTAATTACAACGTGGATGCATGTGTTTGTTTACTAGTTTTAAGAGGGTTTGAAAGTTGAAACTTTAGCCTGTATATGTGCTTCACATTTTGAACCGTAAAAGTTCTGTTTGGTCTGAATTTATAATAGATAGTCCTTGAAATTAGATTCTAGTTATATGAAAGAATGACCAAAAAAAAAGAAAAGGTATAAAAGGAAGCTTCAATAGGTGTATTTCTTGTGTTACAGTGAGGATGAAGAGTATGCTGATGTTGATTGGGACAACCTTGGATTTAGTCATGTACGGTCAGATTACATGTTCACCGCCAAAAGTAGCAGTGAAGCAAACTTCGAACAGGGTTACCTTAGCCGTTACGGCAACATCGAGCTAAACCCTGCTGCTGTAATTCTTAACTATGGCCAGGTAAAGCTTCTAATCTCTCTAACTTTCCTGGTATTCTAATTAATGGTTTATAAAACTAAATTTTTCTGGTGGTTTTCTCAAGGGAATAATTGAGGGGATGAAAGCGTACAGAGGAGAAGACGGTAGGGTTCTTCTCTTCCGTCCAGAGCTAAACGCGATGCGTATGAAGATAGGAGCTGAGAGAATGTGTATGCATTCTCCTTCTGTTCAACACTTTATTGAAGGTGTTAAGCAGACTGTTATTGCAAACAGGCGTTTGGTAAAAATTTCGATACCTTTTGGTCCACGAAATGAATCTTTGGTTTAGGTTTCTTTAAAGGGTCAGGATTGTTTTCTCATTAGGTTCCTCCTCCTGGAAAAGGCTCTTTGTATCTCAGACCGTTGTTGTTTGGAAGTGGAGCAAGCTTGAGTGTGGCTCCAGCACTAGAGTACACGTTTCTTGTGTTTGGTTCTCCTGTTCAAAACTATTTCAAGGTCATGATAGATTTTTAAAAGAGAGAGATTTCTTCTTTCCAATATTGTGTCTTGTTCTTGAATTTGATTGCTTGTATAGGAAGGCACAGCGGCGTTGAACCTGTACGTGGAGGAGGTGGTTCCACGCGCCTATATTGGTGGAACTGGTGGCATAAAAGCAATTACAAATTACAGTCCAGTAAGTTTAAACTCTCGCATCCTATTTGGTTTCAAGTACTAAACAAGGTGTTTCGTTCCAAAAAGTAATTTTTGTTTTGGTGATAAACTGTAAAAGGTACTTGAGGCGATGAGAAGCGCGAAATCGAGAGGTTTTTCGGATGTTTTGTATCTTGATGCAGAGACTGGGAAGAACATAGAAGAAGTCTCTGGTTCTAATATATTCCTTGTGAAGGTTAAACAAACACTATGTTAAGACTGAAGTTGAATGCTTTTTCCTTCTTCTATTGTATACTAATTGAAGTTTATTGAGTTCTTTCAGGGGAATACAATAGTGACTCCAGCTACTAACGGGACAATTCTAGGAGGGATCACGCGTAAGAGCGTCATCGAAATAGCCCTTGATCTTGGTTACAAGGTTAGTAAGTCATACCATATCTGTCTTACTCTTAACGTTGTTAACATCCTTGAGTCAAAAACAGAGAAATACTCTGTTACCTTTTTGAGTCAAAAACAGAGAAATACTCTGTTACCTTTTTGAGGCAAAACAAATCACATACACACTGGCTAGTTTTTAAGAAGTGTCTAACGGGCAGGTGGAAGAACGAAGCGTTGCCGTAGAAGAACTGAAGGAAGCAAGAGAAGTTTTCTGCACTGGAACTGCCACTGGGGTTGCTTCAGTTGGAAGCATCACGTTTCAGAACACAAGGTCTCTTCTTTTTCTTCTTAATTCTCCACATGTACATGTATGTATATAGTATGAGGTTTATTAGAAAATGTGCAGGACTGAGTACAAAGTGGGAGATGCGTCTGTTACACAGGAACTTCGATCTGTTCTGGTCGGAATACAAACTGGCTCTATCCAAGACACTAAGGATTGGGTTTTGGAGATTGCCTAAGTTTTTCTCATACAAGATTATATGTTGCACTCTTTCATCACTTATCAAAAGCTTTTGAAACAGTTTATGATATAACTCTATGTTGCATTTTGGTATGATCTAAATATCATTTGTTTCACTCTTCAGTAATGTAATACCACAAACAAGTAACAGTTGAGTTTAGTTTCGACAAACTTACACAGAGCAAATCTTTTCTACTTTGTGATTTAATAATTAAGTTTAAACTGTGTAATTTCATATGATTATTTTTTAGTCAGGGGATGTACTGAAAGTTTGATACAAGGATTTTAGAAAATTTTCGATTGGTTTTAAAATCATATGTTATTCAGTTTGTGATTTTTAAATCTTTTCTCAAATCTCATGTTATTGAACTTGAAGTTTACATAAACTCATTCAAAATAATTCACAATCTCTTGTCATTCAAATTCAATCAATAATATATATATATATATCATATCAAACTCACTAGTATTCAAACTTAACAATATTTTTTTGAGAATTATAATAAAAACTGATTTTGATAGATTTTGAATATATTTTTACTTGAGAAACAGGAATAAACAAATCTCATCTCTGAAAATGTTATTTTGAAGGATTTTGACAAAACAATTCACAAAAACCTTTCTTCAGAAACAAAAAAAAATATAAAAAAATCTTCGTTCCTCACTCTCCCAAATTTTTTGATTTCATTTTATTTTGGTTTTAATTTTTTCCATAAAAATCTTACCAAATCACAAACTATTTTTCTATTTCTAAAATCAAACATTCAACGATACCACCAAAAATATCCTACAAAACTCAACTCAAATCTGTCAAAATCTATAAATTCCTAAAATTTTCAAAAATCTTTAATTGAATACATTCGTGCATGTAATCCGACCAGTCAAAATTCTCCACTTGTTATCTATGTTTTGGTTTTGACCCAAATCGCCTCATCATCATCAAAAATCCCTAAAATCTAAAACGTCGTCTTCTCTGCTTCACGAGGCGTATATGTGAAACTCTCGAAACCGAGCCTGATCTTACGGACACAATGATACCTTCCTCCTCAACTCCCATCAAATTTGGTTTCTTCTAAAGTGCTTCTGAATTAGGCATCTGTTTGCTTTTACACCTCTTCCTCCTCGTGATCGTTTTGTAAATCCATCAAAGCAATGGCCGTTTCTTCTAGTGCAGCCTTTGTTGTCATTATCCCCAAGGTGAAGAAGACGTCGTCATGGAATCACCATTCTCCGTATCTGTTTCCGATTCCTACGCTTCCGATGAACAACAGGACAAGGCGAGGTCTGATCCATAGATCCCGTTGCGAGCTTTCTCCTTCTCCCAACGACTCATCGGCTCTGAACCAGCTTAAGAATTTATCTCTAATTGACAGTAAAATGAATCTCCTTTCTGCAAATTTTTCATTTTGATCATAAAGCTTTGAGGGAGAAGACTCGTGGTTTATATAAGACTCATAAAGCTTTTGTTTTTTTGAGGGAGAAGACTCGTGGTTTATATAAGACTCATAAAACTTTTGTTTTTTTTTTTAATTCCGGTACGACCAGGATACACAAGGGAGAGAAGCAGCATTGTGGTGATTGGGCTAAGCATTCACACAGCTCCATTAGAGATGCGTGAGAAGCTTGCGATTCCAGAAGCTGAATGGCCACTAGCTATCACTCAGTTATGTGCTTTGAATCACATTGAAGAAGCTGCTGTGCTCAGTACCTGCAACCGTATTGAGATTTATGTTTCTGTTCTTTCTCTCCACCGTGGTGTCAAAGAAGTTACTGAGTGGATGTCTAAGAGAAGTGGGATCCCTGTTTCAGATATCTGTCACCATCGGTTCTTGTTGTATAACAAAGACGCCACGCTGCATTTGTTTCAAGTCTCAGCTGGTTTGGACTCTCTTGTCTTAGGTGAAGGTCAGATACTTGCACAGGTTAAACAAGTTAGTCGGGTAGGTAAAGAAAAAGTAGGGAATAATGGGTTTGGGATGATGATCGGTGGGCTATTTGAAAAGGCTATCTCTGCTGGAGCGCTTGTTAGACAAAAGACTAATATCGCCTCTGGTGCTGTCTCTGTTAGCTCAGCTGCTGTTGAACTTGCTCTCACCAAGGTTCCAGGAGTATTATCTGTTTTGATGTTGGTGATTGGTGCAGGAAAGATGGGGAGGCTTGTGATCAAGCACCTTGTTGCTAAAGGTTGCACTAAAATGGTGGTTGTGAACCGAAGCGAAGAGAAAGTTGAAGCTATTCGTAAGGAGATGCCGCCTAGTGTTGAGATTATTTATAAACCCTTTGATGAGATGCTAGCTTGTGCTGCGGAAGCAGACGTTATATTTACTAGCACAGCATCTGAGACACCATTGTTCTTGAAGGATCATGTAGAGATGCTACCTCCTCCTCCTGCAGATCATGCGAGGCTCTTTGTTGATATCTCTGTTCCTAGAAACGTTGGTTCTTGTGTTGCTGAATTAGACGGTGCACGGGTTTACAACGTGGATGACCTCAAGGAAGTCGTTGATGCCAATAAGGAATACAGGGCGAGGAAAGCAATGGAAGCTCGGGATATAATCACGCAGGAATCCAAAATGTTTGAAGCGTGGAGGGATTCGCTGCAGACGGTTCCAACAATCAAGAAATTAAGAAGCAAAGCAGATAGAATCAGAGCAGCTTCTGTTGAAAAGTTTATGTCGAAACATGGGAATGACATTGACAAGAAGACGAGGGAAGCCGTAGAGAAACTAACCGGAGAAATAGTGAACAAGATCCTGCACGGCCCAATGCAACATTTGAGATGCGATGGGAGTGACAGCAGAATGCTGCATGAGACACTAGAGAACATGGAGGCTCTGAACAGAATGTATGAACTCGACGGAGAGTTACTCGAGGAGAAGATTAGAACTAAAAAGAAACAAAAATAGATAGACAGAGAGAGAGCATTTGTTACATCCATTTTTAAGGTACATAGGTGTAACAAAGGGTTTGATTAATAAAACGAACTTGAGTAGAGAGAGTGAAGATGTTCTGATTGATGTACTTGGCTTTGCATGACCAAAAGGTTTTCTTTTTTTCATAAACAGACTATTATTTACATACAGATTTATTAGACCATCTCCAATGGTTAGAACCCCATGATGGTTCTCAACAATACATATATGTTTTTGTTTGAGTTGAGTTTATGTACTTTTAAGATTGAGATTGAGTTGTTGCAGGTTTTTTAGTTTGAGTTCAGTTATGTTTCAGTTCTTTTTCAAGTTTGAGTTCATATATAATCTTTTATCAATGTTTGAGTTTGGTTTTTGGTTTTCTAAGTTGCAATTATAGTGAATTGTGAGGTTTTTGGTAAATAAAAATTTGAAGGTTTTGGACCTTATGGTTTTCTAAGTTGCAGTTTAGTGAGTTTTGAGGTTTTTGGTAAATAAAATTTGAAGGTTTTGGACCTTATGGTTTTCTAAGTTGCAGTTTAGTGAGTTTTGAGGTTTTTGGTAATTAAAATTTGAAGGTTTTGGACCTTATGGTTTTCTAAGTTGCAGTTTAGTGAGTTTTGAGGTTTTTGGTAATTAAAATTTGAAGGTTTTGGGCCTTATGGTTTTCTAAGTTGCAGTTCAGTTTGAGAATTGAGTTTGAGTAGTTGCAGGTTTTTAAATATTTGCAGTTTTTTTTGTATTTGCAGGTTTTTAAACATTTCCAGATTTTTTGTGTATTTGCAGGTTTTGTACCTTTTGGTTTTCTAAGTTGCAATTCAGTTTCAGTAGTGAGTTTGAGTAAATGCAGTTGCAGGTTTTAAAACATTTGCATTCGTAGAACAAGCATCTGCAAAGGACTGAGACTGAGTAGTATTTTTTATCAACAATATTAAACAAATTAGTAACATGTACTAGTGAAAGCTTAAAATAACAACAACATAAAGAAGCATACAAATAAGAATTAGCATGAATAACACATTGAAAAATCCAGACTTAAGAATCTATGTAAGAAGGTGATGATTCAAGCAGAGAGTTTTTAAATTTCAGATGAACCTTGAACCCAAATCCTTGAATCTATGTAAGATGGTGATGTTTGAATCTATGTAAGAAGTAATGATTCAAACAGAAAATGAAATTTCAAGACCATAACCTGAAAGTTTTTAAAACAGAACTTGAAACTTCAAAAATCAAACCTGCAATTCCATATAGCTTATAGAGACAGAACTTTAAACCCAAATCATGCAGTATAATAACCAAAACCTTTTTAAGTTCTTAAAACAGAACCTGAACTTCAAAACCAAACTGCAGTTTCACTTCTTATAGAGAAAATAGAACCTTAAACCCAAATCCTGCAGTTTTGAAAACCAATACCTTAAAGTTTTCAAACCAGAACCTGCAGTTTTTAAAACCAAAACCTTAAAATTTTAAAAACCAATACTGAAAGTGTTTAAAATACAATCTAAAACTTCAAAACAAAAACTTGCAGTTTTAAAACAGAATCTGATTAGTGTGATCCTAAAACAGTTGCAAATAAACAAGGTAACGTATAACAAAGAACAAACAAACCACCCGAAAGTTAGGCATTAGCAAGACATGATCCAGACCTATCATCTATAACTCTCAAATAAAAAAATGCTAAGTAATTACCTCACCAAACATTTGACTAACTTCTGGAGAAGTAATGAAATGACCTTGAGCTCCAAATACATCACGAGTAGAGAGAGTGAAGATGTTGTGATTGACGTACTTGGCTTGCAGGACATAAAATTTATGATAGCATAACAAGACCAAAAAATTTTCCTTTTTATAAACAGACTATTACATACATTTAGATTTATTATATACCGAAAAATTGTAGATCCAGTTCTCTCCACCTAAGCTAGAGTCCTTAAACTTCTTTCTCTATCTTTCCTTCACATCATCTTCACTATCCACAACTTATATTTATCCATGTACATATACACAAGACAAGGTCCTACCAAACCAGCATCAAACAGCCTCTTGCACAGCCCCATATATGCTTCAATATCTCTCGGCCGTTGGATCTTCCTAGTCATTCCTTGCATCACAGCCACTCGATCAATATACTCCGGATGCAAGCCAGAGTCGATCATCGTTATCAATGTCTCTGCAGCCTCTTCAAAGTGCCCTCCTTTCACATACCCTCTGAGCAACCAAGACAGAGTCTTCTTCTTTCTTTTAGATTCCATGAACTCAACTCGTGTCAGAAGCCGCGAAACTGCATTAACCTCTTTTTGTGAAGCGCAGATGGCCATAACGATGTCGTGGAGCTCAGCTTCCGGTTCTCTCCCTGCAAGTTTCATCTTCCAAAGCTGTTTCTCTGCTTCTGGTCCACGTCCTGCGCATATGTACATAGCGAGGAGCCTCTCGTGGACCACCCCGATAATGGAATCCTCTTGCTGGCCTTCCTCAACCGCCCAAGTGGCCAATTGCAATCCGCGAGATAATGTTTCTGACTGGTACTTCTCAATGAGTACCCTATCGTGGTCATCGATTTCAGTAACATAACCAGCACGTGTAAAGCGTTTTAACTCGCGTAATGTCTTCCCAAGACTATTCAGCTCTTTCACAATGGCTGTCATCGCAATTAGATAACTGTAAGCTTCTGGCATTAGCCCAGAGAGTCTTAACTCAACAACCAAATCAACTGCCTTCTTATAGTCTCCATCAACCTGATATAAACAAAAGACACATCCACATAAAAAATGCTAGCCAGAAAAAAATTGAGAAGTAACCATCCATATCACATCTCTTTGATCTCAAATCCACCAAACTTGTAAAGATTATGTAAAAGTTTTAAAATTTACCATCAATTTCCAAGCAAGATACCCAACTGGTCCACCTTTTCGACCTTCAGAACCACCAACAACACTATAACCAAACCCATCTCTCCTCCTTAAAACCTCCTTGACAAACAAAACCGCACTTTCTTTCTTCCCCATCTCACAATACAAAGCAATAACCTTCTCCATCATACTAAAACCAGGTTTTAACCCAACACAATCCATCTCAATCAATAAGTCGAATACTTGGTCTGCACCACACTCCTCCTGTATCAATTTCTTAACCCAACCACACATAATCGAAACCATAAGCTCCACCATCTGTTCATCAACTCTGTTTTCCTTTTTCAACCATTCAAACACTTCTAAAGTACACCAAGAATCTCTACCTTCTTGTGCGAAGTAGACAAGCATCAATTGCAATTCTCGAGAAGATAGTCTATGATTCATCTCCTCAAGAACATCCGATGGTTCTCTAGTCATCCTCTCTAACTCTTCAATCGCTTCGAAAAACCCTTCTCCAATTTCATCTTCTGCTTCTTCTCCTCCTTCTTCCTCGCTTGTGATGAATTGGTCTAGCTCCACGGAACGTGACAGTTTGAGGTCTCGAAATTTCCCAGCAGAGTAGTTTAGTTTCAGATTGCAGCTGATTCGGGAAACGGATTTCACGCCGGGGGTTCGATAAACTCGTCGGAGAGAAATCGACGGCGAGAAGATTAGGTTGAGTTGCGTCAACGAAGCGAAGCCACGAGCATAAGCCATAACTAAAGTAATCCCAAATGAGAAAAATCAAAAAAAGTTTCTAAATTTTTATGGAGAAAGGTTTAAAGTCAAAAACTTTGAAACTAAAAAGCTTTAAAGAATCTAGTTTTAGTGATTTCTGGAAAGATACCATGAGAGTGGAAACTAAGATAATCCATGGAATTATAAAAAGAGAACCTTACCAGTGAGGAAGACAATGAAAGGATAACAGAAAATTAAAAACTTTAATTTATTTATCTAATTAAATGAAGGGTTGAGATTTGATTGAGGTTTTTTAATCGAACGGTAGATAAGTGAGTCTTGGTTATGAAGCAGAGGCTACGAAGCGCTTACGTGTCATTGTGCCGCTTCAAAGCTCCCAGCATCGCAATATACTAAGCCGAGAAAAGACTTTTCTACCCTTGTAACTAATGGTTGTTGATTGTTGTTGTTGATCCTTCAATTTTTTATTTATTTCATAATTAATTTTGGTTGGTTGCACAAAAAAATATTAATTTGGTTGAAGTAAAACTAAGAGAGAGATATATATGAATATTAAGATGCTAATTTCTCTAGGACTTGGTCTAATTTTTTCTAGCAGAAAGATTTTATACAATTTGACCACTCTGTTATAAAAGAATAACAAAGGGTTAGAAAGGGAGTTTTATAAAATTGTAATGTAGGCTAAGTTGCATATCCAAAACACATAGAGAGACATATTTCCCAAAGAACCAATATTCACTTGTGGCGGTCGCAGTTGTGATTTAGCCCAAGCAAATGAGTAAGTTTTGGCCCACTAAAAATAAGAGATCGCTATTTAAACCGATCCCAATTCCCACATCAACTAAAACAAAAATAACTATACCTCAAAGCATTTTCGCCTAACTGAAATCTTTTTTTGTTGTTTTGATATTTTTGGTTTCTAATCCAAATTTTCGAGGTTAACCAAAAAAATCAAAACAACAAAAAAAAAAAAAGTGGATTTTAAAGCATATGTTTTAGCTTTTAGAAGATTATATGTGTTTAGACTTTAAAAAAAAAAACATATGTGTTCAAAATGTGAAACTTGTAAAGATTTGATGTAGTTCTTGGGTTTTATCGGCTGAATGGCTGACAACATTCGATGACACTTGGACCAATTGGGGTTCATTGACAACTTAGTTAGAAGACCGGAACTTATTGGGTAGCTATTGTAAGGGGTCCTGCTTTGAGTTTGGAACAAGTGTATTTACACTACACTCAATCAAGAGAGTGAATAAGCAAAATGTAGAGGTATACATGTTGGAAGCCTGGAACTATCTACGTTTTTGATAACCAGAGTCAGTAACATAAGGTTTCGTGTACAAAAGAGATACAACTGATTAGTACAAAGAAGCCTTTGAGATGCCTAGGGGACTGCCACCAGCTAGAAGCGTTCCATCACTTTACAAAAAGGATATTCACAAGTAAACCTATGAGACCCTACAAGTATTGCCTTGTGCAAAATAATGAAATTGAGAAATTGGACGCATAGATAATCAGTTAGCACACACCCTCATGTTATAAAGTATAGCAAGGGATGTGTTGTACATGAATGGTTACTTGGTGGTTCTAGAGTTACTACATCAAGATTCTTTGAGTTTCTCAAGTTGGATAAGGATACGTATGATCCGAAAAGAGATGGTGTCTCGTGGTGATAACAAGAAGTGATCATGAGCTCATATTCAAACATATGTTAGCCTCTAATCAAGATACATAAAAATGATTCCAGAAAAAAAACACAAGATGAACCATGTACTAGGCTTGAAAGCATACACAAGATTAATCATGTACACGGTTGGCTATATCTACAAATTGAGTTCTCCAATTCCATTGAAGCCAAAGTATTCAAGTAAGCTATCATGTGGTGAACACAATACTCTTATTAATTCTTTCTGGTAAAGCTAATGGAGAAACCCAATCAAATGATCATGAACACACAAATTGACAAGTTTCATAACCAAGAACAATCCATAATTTTTATACTCACACCTTTTGGATTGCAGCCTTGAGAGACGAGATTTAATTTTTCAGCTTCGGTTACAGATGGACGAGACATGCCTTTAGATTCCCGAATACTCCACATCCCGCAACAAACAATAGCAAAGCCAAGCCATCAAATTTAAGTATCTAGAGTATTGCTAAACAGTCTACAGAGAAAGAAAAGAACACTAAAAATCCTCAGAAATCTCGCAAGCTATAAGAACATGCCAATGAACACCATCATCAAAAGAACCAACACTATATAATCAGATCGAAACCCCATAAATAGACCCAAAAATCAGAAGTTGATAGTTTACTCTGATACAATATAAAAGTTGAATGTTTCTTATCATTAAACTATAGTGAATTACATACTCATATATATAATGCAGAGGGATACTATGAATACATAAGCAGTGGTTCTTCGGGGAGCCGAAGCTGAACCTAGAGGACTGCCGTAATAAAATCTTGCATGGTCAATTCGTTTAACTGTGTAGGGGTAATTTGCAAGTTCTCTGAATCCTGGACCCGGTAAAAACTCTTGTTTAGTTGCTCTAACTTGAATGTTGGAAACGTGGGCGGCTTTGTTGAATCCTTGAACAGCGCATTGACCTGAACCCATCTCTAGTTGAAGTTACCCTCGTCGTATACCTCACCCCCCATTGTATAGCCGTTGCTTCTTCTGATAGAGTAGTGAATATGTCTGAAGGCCAATAGCCTAGTGGAACAACATTGGCTATAACACCATGTGTCTAAATAAGCATCTCTCTGCATAAAATATGTAAATGTTAATAAATATAATGTTATTATTTTATTTTACTTTTAATAATCCTTAATTGTTGAAACCATACTGAAAAATGTTAAAATAAACCATACTGAGCATGTCCAATGCTTGTATCTTAAGTTGTTACTTAGTAATAATAGACCAAAAATTAAATCATTAATGATAATTTAGACTAGATATGTATGTTAGTTAAAGAATTTTGTGGGTATATCTTAGTGCCATGTGTTTACTTGTGAATGGTTTGAGTTTAGAAAAAAAAAATAACTCATTTGTACTATGTGGTTTACTTATGTTTTACTTATGTTTTGATTGAAATCTCATTTGGTTGAAAATATTTGACAAAATTTTGGCAACAATTAAGATATGATTTATACTATGTGTTTTTATTATGTTTTTATTGAAATCTGATTTGGTTGAGAATATTTGGCAATAATTAAAATATGATTTGTACTTTGTATTTGAATTATGTTGTAATTATGTTTTATATTATGTGTGTTACAAATTAATAATTTCATGTTTTATAAAATTTTAGTTTTCAAATTATTATTTTTAAGAACTTTAATTAAGAGTTTTGTCATTGAAGGTGGATAATTTTAATTATCTTCAAAAATCTCTTATTTTTAAAAAGTACACTATTTATAACAAAAAAAAATTACAAAGAAATTTTGGTAAGATACAAGCATTGGACATGCTCTAAGGCTTTTATATATATAGTTGGATTCAAGCCCGGTTGCCTGAAATTATTTTATAGAAAAGATTATGAAAGGCCTTGAAATGTTTAGTTATGTAAAGACCTAGAAAAATATTTAGAGAGCAATTTATAAAAGGCCCAAATGTTAATATGAAAAAAATAAGAAAAAGCCTCAAATGTTTATTCTAAAAAATTAAGAAAAAAAGCCTAAAGTAATACCTTATGTCCAAATGCCAGGGACGATGAGTAACTAGGTTTGGGAACAATTGTCTAGTTCCTCGCATGTTTCTTCCGATGAGTTTTTGAAGTGCCAGACTGTCTAATCGGTATGGTGCTCGGAGGGCAGATAAGTTCCGTAGAGTGTCAAACTTGCCACCGAATAAACGCACCGGTTTGTACCACCATATTCGATGGTAGTTTTATTGTGTCATTAAAATTTGTTTTTTTAAAAAAAAAAAAGAAAGAAAAAAACATGAATCTTATGGTTTTGAAACGAAGATTGAAGCATAGATGGTTGATCCTCTCTTTTAACACAATTGATAATGTCAACATCTGGACTCTGGATTACTAAGAGTAGGGGAGGAAAATCGTTACCAAGTAATGTGAGCACGATGAACAAACTTAAAACCGTGAACAGGAGATATGGTTTTTTTATCGGTATTTTATAACTAAGAAGACTATGACTAAATATTGTTTTTGAAAGGAAGTTACGAATTGTTCAAAATTCTTTTTGAATTTTGAATCCAAGAATTGTTCCTTGAAAATGTTGCACAAAAAAATTTGAAGATTTATGTTTTCTTTAAGAAAACGACCAATAGTTTAGAAAATAAACATTATATTTAAAAATGTAGAATAAAACTGTTACAAAAGAAAGCAATTTTAAAAACAAAGTTAATGAAAATAATAATATAGTTTATTTTTATTTTTATCTCTTATGAATAAAAATATCAAATTATCTATCCATGCAACAACATCGTAGCTTTGTGATAGCCATAATAATTTTGTTTGTATATGAAGTTGATATAGCGAGAAATTTTTTACTGATTTTTTGACCTTAGAGAAAGACTATTTATAAAATTCTTAGGTCTTGGGAAATGTCAAATTACCGTATACTGTATAATATATATATATATTTTTTTTTTTGGTCAAATTATTTATTTTATATCACTATTGTTTTATACTTAGATCTTCCATATTTACGAATAGATACTTATTGTGCATAATATTACTAACGTTTATAAGGCTGAACGTATCATTTGAATTTTATTTTATGGTGGCAGTTAATGGAATGTTTAACAAAAATAAAAATAAATATGGAATATGTATTCAATTTTCTTGCGGATTTTATAGATCATTTTTGTGGCGTTGAATGGGCTACGAATTAAATTATCTTATAAATTTGGAAAATTATATGTTTTAGATACTGAAAAAGTTAGAAGTAAAATATGATCAATAAATTATTTATGGAAAAAAAATCAAAATACCAAAGTGAAAGAAGAATTGAAATATGGATATTTAGTAAAATTTTATTAATAAATTATTCAAATGAAATATTTACAGTCTTAGCAAAAAGAAACTTTCAAATTTCTCCATATATAGACTTAGTAATCTCCTTTGTGTCTTTTCATGTCCGAGGATATTGTTCTCCTCCAATAAACTTGTGCTCCATCCATGTCAATTCTCTAGTCTGTTGTGGTTGTGGACCATCACTCCCTAGAACGCACAAAATACATTGCACAGAGAGATGATGATAAATAATCAATTACAATCCAAAAACTTTTCTTCAAATTGCTCAAATTAAAAAGAAAATTTGCTAATCTTTATCGAGTTACGTATTCATTTTGGCTTTGGTTTAGTTTAGGGTAGTGAAGATATGATTCGTTCTCTACTTCTTTTTTCCACTCCCAGAACATATCCCAATCATATTATTGTGTAACTTTGCTTTTTGGTCTGCCAACTTTTATTTTAGTATGGTAGTTAACAATAAACTAATAAATACTATTTTTCTAAATGTAATCATGTGCAAGCTTTATGAATCGATAGCTCCCACGTACGTGTTGATAGCAGTCATATACTGTCAAATGTTTTTGGCCAATCCAATTTCAATGTGAAGGTCCTGCTTGATTTACGTTTTAGTTGATTTATAAATACTATATACATAGAGTATTTTTTTAATTCATAATTATCTATAATGTTTGATGTATAGTTGTCAAAAAGATTTTCTAGTATTTTTATGTGATGCACTGTTTTATTAAGTACTGAATATTGCTAAACACAATTAAGTTTAACTTACATTATCATTCATCATATTCAACACATTTCTCTGTAAAATTACACTTGACTATTTTACCGTCCACCATATATAGAAATTTGAGAAGCAACAATGAGTATTAGGTAAAATCAAAAGGTAAGAAAATAAATCAAAATAGAGTATACTAAAAACGAATTAAAACTTAAATAAATAATATAAAATTGGTGGCTGAAGGACTCGATGACAAAAATTGCTTTCTTTCATATGAAAGGAAGAATTTTACACAAATCAGTTCCAAATTACCATAAATTTTAGGGATCTACAACATGATTCATTCAATATTTTTTGGTTTAAATTTCAGGATTTACTATATTTTTGTTATAGATTTGTAATAAAAGAATATTAAATTTGAACAGAACTACAAACATAATAATACATGAGAGGAAAAAGAAGAGAATTGTTAAGGGGACAAATGATGAACGAGTGTTCACTTCTCGTGTGGAAAAGGTAGAGAGATCACTTCTCTAGTCGTTATTAGATACCAAACATAGTCACTTATATATTTATATATATATATATATATATATATATATATATATATACATTACATAGCTTTTTTGGTTCATTATATACAATATGTAGCTTAAATAGCATTTATGCATATCATTTTGTTCTAAAAATAGGCTATATCTATACACTTAGGTTATCGATATTGGTGGGTTTTAACAAATCTTAGATAAAATTTGTTAAGAACTCACTAATGATGATGGTCTTACACGTTTGCCTAAAAAAATTAAAACGAAAACGGTAAATATTTTTATCATTTTGTTGTTATTTTTAATTTATTTTACATAAAATAGTTGAAAATGAAAAAGTACTAAAACTATATGTAAAATGTATACATTGATTATAAATATAATACAAAAACATGATCCGATGAATTGTTTCGGAAAAGTTCAATATTATTTGCGAACACATGATTATTAGCGTCTAACAAAGATTAGAAAATTTATTTTGTCGAAATGGTAAATAAATTTACTAAAACTAAAAATTACGCATGTCCAACGACAGTAGTCAACTACAAAATGCTTTTAGAAGGTAATAAATTCATAAACGTGGAACAATTACTAATTTACTATCTTACTAAAAGATTGAGTCAAAGTATGTGGAACTTACTTACCTAAGTTAGAAGGCAAGTCCAAGATAGGGTTTGCACTAATGATACCTACTAGGTAGGTTTCACTGATGTGTAATATAATATTTCCTAATAAATAAATTAATTTCGAAAATTATAACTTATTAAAACTAACTATAAATTTTGTTGTGATCTCTACTCTTCTTTTTAGTCTACATGTATATTTAGGATATTAATTGCACAGACATTATTTTTCCTGGAGTCAATGAAATTTTTCAAGTTTTGGTAAACTTTAATGAACTTTACAACTAATATTCAAAACAAAAATGAAATATCTATAATTCTAGTCGCCCGGACACTTTATTAACTTCCATATTGTGTCTCCATATATAAGATTCCACATTAATATATCATTGGATGAGTCTTCTTCTCATTGTATGAATTGTTATCCTTCTTTTCATTTCAACTTTTTCATTTCCTGAAAGAAATAAAACGAGAGATAGAGAATGTTGGGACAATGGGAAGAAGAAGTTGATGAAGAGGTGATGATCAGATGCTACGATGAACGTAGGGACAGAATTCAAATGGAACGTGTGGAGAAGAGTTGTGAGATTGGTCACGACGACCAAACTCTTCTCTCTACAGACAGTTTAGGCGATCCCATCTGCAGGATCAGAAACAGTCCTCTCTTCACTATGCTGGTTGATTTCTCTCTCTCTCTCTTTTTTTTTTTTTTTTTTATTAAATTCTCTTAATTTAGGATTCTTTCCTTATTTTAAAATAAAATCAGAACAAATTAGGAGATGGTTCTCTTTTCTCAAGAGCCTAAATTCTTATGAAGAAGAGAAAAAAAGACAAGTTTGAATTATAATAATATAATTTCGCGCGTAAAATTTATATTTTTTCTAGGTTTTTTAAATAGTGTTTTTTATGAGATAAGTGTTTAACTTGAATGTATATTTCATATCTTTTAGATAGTTTTATAGCTGTATTTGATGAGCTATATCAAATATAGAGATTGGATATAATTAAGATGTTTATAGACATATCAATATATCTTAATTAATTTGTACAATATAATTAAAACAGCAACTGCATATATAGGTAATCGAACTAGTTTATTATGTAAGATGCAAATAGTTGATGATGTTTTAGCCATAAAACACATGATTTATATTGGCAAAGAAAAACTCTGGCCCAAACACGCTAGGGTTTGTAATACCTTAAATGGTTAGGTTTTGTTAAAACTTGAAATGTGTTCATTGTAAATATGTTGATACGGATTTACAAATCATGCATATTAAGTACTATTAATTGGATCGATACAAATAACGTTTAAGAAATTAATGTACCTTAATTAATAGGTGGCAGAAGTTGGGAACAAGCTGGTGGGTTCCATACAAGGCTCAGTAAAGCCAGTGGAGTATCATGGTAAGTCAGTAAGAGTAGGTTACGTTCTTGGTCTCAGAGTTGTGTCTCGGTACCGACGCCGTGGCATTGGTTCGATTCTGGTGAGAAAGCTCGAGGAATGGTTCGTGTCTCATAATGCCGACTATGCTTACATGGCCACTGAAAAGGACAATGAAGCCTCTCTCGGTCTCTTTGTCGGAAAACTTAGCTATGTCGTCTTCAGAAACCCCACAATCCTTGTCAATCCCGTCAACCCTGGTCGCAGTTCAAAACTGCCGTCGGACATCGGAATAAGGATGCTAAAGGTACGTAGTATACTAATATTCATGTGAGCACAAAAGTAATTAAACATATGTATATAGGCTCACATGGAATAAAGACAAACATTAACCAAATATTTAAGTGACAGGTGAAAGAAGCCGAGTCGTTGTACCGGAGACACGTGGTAGCCACGACAGAGTTTTTCCCGGACGACATAGACAGAATCTTGCGGAACAAGTTAAGTGTCGGGACATGGGCGGCTTACTACAAGGATGACAACATCGGAAGCTGGGCGATGCTTAGTGTTTGGGATAGTAGCAAAGTCTTTAAACTTACGATCAAGAAAGCTCCTTTGAGCTATTTGCTTCTCACTAAAGTTTCAAACCTTTTCGGTAAACTCTTGTCGTTATTGGGAATAACGTCGTTGCCTGATCTGTTTACTCCGTTTGGTTTCTATTTCCTTTACGGGGTTTACGCCGAAGGTCCGTTAAGTGGGAAACTCGTTAGGGCTTTGTGTGAGCACGTTCATAACATGTCTGCGTCAGATGATGATGGTGCACGTAAAGTCGTGGTGGTAGAGGTTGATGGAGGAAGCAACGGCGATGATGATGCTTTGAGTAGGTGTATCCCGCATTGGAAAATGCTTTCATGTGAGGACGATATGTGGTGCATCAAGCCGTTGCAATGCGAGGAGAAGATGAACGGTTTCAGTGAGTTTAGCAATATGTGCTTAAGATCTAAACCGCGGTCTTCGCTCTTTGTGGATCCAAGAGATGTGTAGCTCACCTAGCTATGTAGATTCATCGCTTGTTTTGTCCCAATATGCCGATTCATTTTACTTTTTCCTAAAAATTAATGACTAGACATGAAATAAAGTATGCAACTCCGCGACTGTTTTTGGTTCTATCGTTCATTTTTATTGATTCTGATAGTAATGAAAGAAACCTAATTGTTTTAGACTACATTTAAGAGATGAGTGTACCACCAAGTTATGTCTTCAATCGAATACTCAAATCTTGAATACAACCGCCAAATGCCCAACCGTCAAACCGGACAAAATCAACGTTGAGTCATATCTATCAACAAAGAACAATCAAACCATCGACTCACAAAACGTTAAGACACAATCAATATATGAATCCAAGACATGTTGTGGGGTTTTAGTTTGCATTTTTGCTTGGCATGACATATCGAGAGAAACGAAACTATCCCTACATATAGTTATATAATTTATGATTTCGTGTTTTATTTCGAGATCTAATGTATGATAAATCGTTGTTCAATATAATAAAATCTAAAAAGATTTCCTCAAGTAGGTGCCACCATTTTGTTTCCCTTAGCATTCTTCCTATCTTGTTTTTGAGCTATAAATTTGTTTAAAGAATAGTCAATTTCTATACAATTTCATTTAAATTAGTTAAGTGTAATTAATTTGTAATGTAAGTATTTCTCAGTATTGTATAGAATTAATACGAAGGAGAGATTGGTGGTGCTATTGATGTGGTCCTTTATATGTTCCCTTTTTATTAGGTTTTATAACCAAAATTTTAAATTGATGTGCCGTCCTCTATTTTAAAGATAGGTATAACTCATTTCCTGATACGTCGAGTTACTCCATGTGATATTCATATGGTTCGCACAAATTTGTGTACATTTACATTTATGTGTATTTAGTCTTACTAAATTGAGTGGATGAAATGATTGTTGGAGCTTTCGTGTTTTCTTTTATTGTCCTTACACAGTGGTATTTAAAACATGTTAATGCAGCTGATGCTACTGAGTGCTGATCGATGTTTATTTTATTTTATTTTTAGTACATATGAAATTATATGTTTCCAGTGTAGATATGTGTATTTTGTGTGTGTGTAAATTCCCCATCTTCATTATCATTTATAAGTCAACGTTAGCATAAATATCATGAATGGTATATGCATATATAGTAGGTACTTAAATTATTATATATTTGAACCAAATTTATATATATGGAAAGTTACTCTTTTAAAAACAAATTTATATGCAATGAATTAAATACATAATTTGGTGTATGTATTTTATTCATTACATATATTTGAATATTACGATAATATAATCGCTCAAATTTTCATTATAAGCAACATTATCAAATATGCATGACTTTTTCAACAACAATAAAAAAAAACTGCATGATGAAAAATATTAAGTGCTAAACAAATAATGGAATAATAAAATTCATTGGAGATGGAATAAAACCAAAAAATGTTGTTGACACATAATTCATAGACTGAATTCAATGAGATTGAGATTGAAATTGAATTCGAGGTCGTGAGGATGAGATGAAATCTCAGTAAGTGTATAGTCTCCCTTTAGACTATATATAGAGTTGACAATAATTCATAAGAAAACCTAAAAATTATTAGAAATTTCTGATCATTAAAACATAGATATACACACAGTTATATATATAGAAATGTAAGTAACGGAGATAAATTTGGATGCGTTTTCTTGTGTTACCATGTTAGACCTAACTATATGTAGTCCACTTTGTATTTGACAATGTACTTCACATGTTAGGAACATGTCAACTTCATTGGTCAGCCATCTAATGCAATGTTTTTTGATGGCATATCTAATGAAATTCTGATCGACCATTAGACATATATTTTTCTATTTTTTTGGTGGATACTAAATGAAATCACCCAATCGTACAGTTTGGTGTGTGTGAAGGGCTTCAAATAAATCATCATAATCTAAGTACCCTAGAAAGATAAAACAGCCCACAGTTAGGTGTTGATGTCCTCTTGCCGAACTAGGAAGCTGCGTGTACTTTATATGCCCCAATCTTTCTGCATACGTCGAACCAATTATTGCTTCTTCTTTTTTTTTTTTCTTTTTTGCTTCATTTGACTTTAATATTTTTTTAAAAAAATATATCAGTAACTTCCACAAATTATCATACTATATAAATGACTTTTCGTGAAAGCAATTGTTTGAACTTAATACTCTATTATTAATTTAGGTAAGTCAGCCGTCGACGAAACAAAAAAAATAATAATAATAACATAAGATTTGATATTAATCCAATCGAGACGTGAGAATCTCAAGGTGAGATCCACATAAGATTTCTCTAATGTTTTCAGCACATCAATTAAAGATAATCTCTTAAAGGTTTATACATAAGATTTCTCTAATGTTTTCAGCACATTAATTAAAGATAATCTCTTAAAGGTTTATAATCACGAAGTAGGAATCTATCTGCTTTTTGGTGAGGACACAAAACTGAATATTCGATTAGAATCGAATAATGCATGGAGTCTAGTCTACGAATGTATATTTTGTTATGTAAATATTTACAACTTTTTCATATCGAATTGCGGAGAAAAAAAAAAGAGTTCGTGGTTAAAAAAAAAAAGTGTCTATTAAGGATCTCTACGTGCTGTGTACCTCTCTATATTAGACTTTACTTGCATACCCACATATATGTATATAACTACAGTTTTAGTAATATTGGGAGATCAATAAGATAGGAAACTTATTAATATTTTAATCTTAGCTAAAGAAACTTAAGGTTATATTACCTAACCTAATAGCCTAATATATTGACATTCTACCGGCTTCTTCTACAATTGTATCCTTATGATTTTTATAATTTTGGTTAGTCATTTTGACCGAATGATTCTAAACTTTCTTGCTCCTGCCAAGACGTACAAGTAGTAGTTGAAATGTAAAACAGTTCACATGAGGCCTTATCGCGGCAAATGAAACTAATTTAGCCATCAAATGATTCAAATCATCCTCATAGTCTCGAGCCAAAACAAATTGGGCTTAGGCCGCTTAGCCATAATGGGCTTTAAAACGGTCCATGATAAGTTAGAACAAAATACAAGTAAACTCAAGAATGTCATCTTCATCAACTTCAAATAAAGCAAAAGAAAAAAAAAGTAGCACAATGGTAACAAAACAAAAATTGGAAAAAACCCTTTAATATATAAAATTTTCCAATAAGGAAAATGGAAGTCATACTCAACAAAGCACTTCTTTATTAACCGTTTTGACGTGTAAGTGGGCCTTATTACCAAAAAGACTTCGTGTTCGTGTTGCCATTACCATCGTGGTCCTCTCTCTCAGTACTATTCTTAACCTCTCTCTCTCTCTCTTCTTCTTCTTCTTCTTCCACCACCACAACCATGGCTTCTTGCGTCACCGGAACAGAGGCGGCGTTACGAGCAGCTGCATGTAGAGACGGAGACGCAGCTACACATCTAAAGCTTATCTCAGTCTTTGTCATCTTCTTGACGAGCGTTTTAGGTGTTTGGGGACCTGTTTTGCTCGCTAGATACTTTCACGGGAAGCCTCTCTACGACAAAGCGATTCTTGTGATCAAGTCTTTCGCCGCCGGCGTGATTCTCTCGACTTCGCTAGTCCACGTTTTACCGGAAGCGTTCGAGGCCCTAGCTGATTGCCAAGTGTCCTCTCGTCATCCGTGGAGAGACTTTCCTTTTGCTGGTTTGGTTACCATGATCGGAGCTATAACGGCTTTGTTGGTTGATTTAACGGCGAGTGAACATATGGGACACGGTGGTGGCGGCGGCGGAGGAGGAGGGATGGAGTATATGCCGGTTGGTAAGGCGGTTGGGGGGTTAGAGATGAAAGAAGGAAAGTTTGGGGGTGATTTGGAAATACAAGAAAATAGTGAGGAGGAGATTGTGAAGATGAAACAAAGATTAGTGTCACAAGTTCTTGAAATTGGGATTATATTTCATTCGGTTATAATTGGAGTAACTATGGGAATGTCACAAAACAAGTGTACCATTAGACCTTTGATTGCTGCTCTTTCGTTTCATCAGATTTTTGAAGGTTTAGGACTTGGTGGTTGCATCGCTCAGGTTAGTCTCTAATCTTGAATTCTCCTATTTTTTAATATTTCTTTGGTAAACTAATTTATTGCAAAATTTAATTGAGTTGAAATTTGTCAGGGGAGAACAATAATTATATTGAAGAAAAAATGTATGTGTTAATAATTCTGACTTTTAAACTAATTATTACTAAGAAGTAGACTTAGTAGTCACTTAGATAGATGTTTGACATTTTGCATATCATAAAATGTTGACATAATGACATCCTAGTTTAGAGATGGTCATGCCGGTTTAACCAGCGTAGATAGAACCATACCAAAACATTGTTATCCGAAAACCGAACCAATATAACATACATGTGAGTTTCATGTAAGATACATGAAACTTAGGATTGATGAATGGGTGTATCATTTGATGGCCAGGCTGGGTTTAAGGCAGGAACAGTGGTGTATATGTGCTTGATGTTCGCGGTTACCACGCCTCTCGGGATTGTACTAGGGATGGTGATATTCGCGTTGACCGGGTACGATGATCACAACCCGAACGCATTGATAATGGAGGGTTTATTAGGATCACTATCTTCAGGGATTCTTATATACATGGCCTTAGTTGATCTTATTGCATTGGATTTCTTCCATAACAAGATGCTGACATCTGCCGGTGAATCGGGTTCTCGGCTTAAGAAGTTGTGTTTTGTGGCTTTGGTTATGGGTTCTGCCTCTATGTCACTGCTTGCTCTCTGGGCTTAGTAGACATAAGAAACAGAGGTTATATACTAATTTGGCCACAGAGAATATTATGATTTCTAAAGTCTATTTTTTAACAAATTTGAACTTGGTTTACTTTATAAACAGATATAAAATTACAGATTTTATCATTTCTTGATTTTCATTCATAAACTTCAAGTATATTTACACAATAAAACTTCTCGGCTAAAACAACTGGAAATGAAGTTAGATATCTCTCTATACTGTACTACTACTACAACTACTAGACTGTATTGATCTTAGGTTAAAGCTAAGTATGTTTCTGTCTTAGACGTAGTAAACCATTCCAACTTCAAGCAGAGAAGTATGAGGAACATTAAGCACAACATCTGTTCCTCTGCAATTTGTGCTCATAAACGCAAACACAACATTCACTGCTAGTTTCTTCAGCAGCGACGACGATTGCTTCGCCTTTGCGTAGGAATGTCCCAGTATATACGCTACTCCAGCTTCTTTAGCTTCCATTATCTCCATACATTCCTCTTTCTTTCTTCTCGCATTCGACACTTCTTCTTCTTCGGTTTCTCGTTCGGTTTCAACAAACTCGATTATAGCAGACACTAACCTGCTTTCGAAATCATACATTTCTCTTGGAACATCTCTGTATCCATACCTAACCACACTTCTGAACATTCCATACTCTTTTGGTCCTACTCTGCTTATCACAAACCTCTCTTCTTCTCCAATGTATGGAACTTGAACTGACTTCACACATACAAACACCAGAATCTTGTGAAAAGCCGGCAAATTCGTCACAAAATGTCCGAAAACAGCGGGAACTCCTGTCACAAGATTCGTGTAGACCAGTCCGATTCCTGGAACTCTCACCATTCCGATACTCGGTCCTAAAGAGACTATCCGGTCCATCGAGACCTTGTTCTCAACGTCGAATTCATGTTTCTTTGTAGTTCCGTAGTTCCAAATGTACATTACTGCCATGAATGTTAAGGAGAGAAGAATCGGAATCCAACCACCTTCAGGTATTTTGTAGACACATGCCGAGAAATATAGAAACTCAATGGAACCAAAAAAGGCCAAGAAAGCAAGAACTGTAATGACTCTTTGCTTCCAGACAATTGTCATCACTAAAGTCATCAAACATGTAGTCACAAGCATCACAGAGGTCACAGCAAGTCCTGCAGAAACAAAACAGATTATAAACATAAAGTTTTCAACTTTTTCAAGAACTTTTGAAGTTTATGTCAATGATCATAATAGTCTATACCATAGGCGTGACCCATCATGTTAGTGTCTCTTAACCCAATTGTGACTGCCAAGCAAAGGCACATCAGCATCCAGTTAACTTCAGGGATATAGATTTGTCCATGTATTTTGCTAGAAGTGTGAATGATCTTGACCCGAGGAAAGCAATCGAGCGCGCAGCATTGACTTATGATCGAAAATGTTGCGGATATAACAGCTTGGCTTCCCACCACGGCTGCAAATGTAGCCACAATGAACACTGGCCAGAACACAGGCTCTGCAAACAAACTTATCTTGAGTTAAAATCCCATTCAAAGTCTAAAGTGATCTCATACTATACGGTTCAAGAATCTACCGGGTATCGCCTTGTAGAAGCTTTGCTGAATGTCTTCATGGTGTTTAGAGAGAAACGCAGCCTCACCCATGTATGCAAGAATCAAACATGGGTATACAAAGAACGAAAACGCCACCTATATTTCAATTTTAGGCAGCATTAGAGTTACTAAAAGAGTATTCTTTTCATTTGGGTCATATCTTATGAAGTTTAAGGTCTTACCTTTATGGACAGAGAAGAGAAGTGGCCTAAGTCAGCAAACATAGTCTCAACACCTAAGGGGGAGTAATAAACACAATATAAGAATGAAGAACATATAACTTTGATGATATTATAAGTTATAACATATAGTTTCATCAACTAATGTTTTTACCAGTGATTGAAAGAACAACTCCTCCAAGTGAAACCCATCCTTCTACCCCGGTGCTTCTGAGGAACTTATACATGTAAACAGGCGAAAGCGCAGAGACTATACGAGGGTTCCATTTTATAGTATTGTAAACTCCAATGCAGCTGATGGAGAGAAGCCAAGCAGTGGAGATTGGAGCGAAAATGAAAGCGACTCTATGCGTACCATAACGCTGGACTGAGAATATTGCCACCAAGATGATACACGCTATGATGACAACAAAATCTAGAATTGAATACAAGATAAACAAAACTAGACATTAGCCTTTAATTAGTATATATATTGTCAGATTACACAAGCAAATTCAAGACATACTCTCGTGAAGGTTGGGAATCTTGAGCTTGACTCCAGAAACAGCTGAAAGAACTGCAAGAAACCAAAATGTTTGAAAACGGTATTGATCTGTTAAAGGTTCATTACAGAGAAGTTGTCTGGATATTCACCTGAGATTGTTGGAGTGAGGACACTATCACCAATGGCCATACATGTCCCTAAAAGCACAAAGATCAGCAAAAACTTCTGAGACTTGGGGTGTTTCTCGAAGAATGATTTAAACGCTGCGCTCTGCCTAGTCTCTCCCGGGCTTCCCGTTGCGTATGTTGATAGTTTCTCATCCAATTCTTGATGATTTGGTAATATACTTAGCTTGGCATATCTACAGAGAAGCGAGTACAACGCAAATGTTCCACCTTCAAGACAAACAAAACACACACAATTCATCAATATCATCTAAAACATAAGTAGAAGTTTCATAGTGCTGATTCAAAAAAAAAAAGGCTTAAACTTTTACCTTCTCCATTGTCATCTGCCGAGAGAACAATGAAAACGTATTTACAAAGAGCAATGAGTGTGAATGTCCAGAAGATAAAAGAGAACACTCCAAAAATCTCTTCATCGTTTTCATGGAGGCTTAGTTTCCCAGAGAAAGTGGTCTTGTAAACATACAGAGGCGATGTACTAAGATCACCATAGATCACTCCAAGGCTCTGGTAAGCCAAAGTGAGAACATTGGCACAAGACACAGTCTTCAAATGCTGAAACATTTCAACAAAAGATTTTTATGCATACAGAAGTAAACTTAAAAGTTCATTATTATACCCTAATTAAGAAATGAGCCTTCATCCCAAAATCCCATTAAGTATGACCTAAACTTAACCTAATTACAAAAAACTCTAGAACCCTTTTTTATATTCAGAATTAGAGAGTTGTGTTTCAAATAGATGTCAACTACAAAGTCCAATAAAAATTTGGACTTTTCTCATACAACTCATTTATTTCCATAAAAATACAGACTTTTTAATCCGAAATCAAAACTCCTGCTAAATTACGATTACACTAATAATTAGAAGTCACAATTTTAACAAGTTAACAACTTATCTAATTTCACCAAACATTGTAAGAAAATAACAAAAAGCGTTCACGTCTTTTGTTTCCGGTAAATACAAAACTCGATATGGTTTAAGCAAAGGACCTACCAAGTCCTAATCGCATAAACAAATCCAAAAATTCATAAAAATGAAAGCAAACAAAAACACAAAATAGAGCAAAACATTATAGGAAAAAAAAAAACAAAAACCCTTAAACTTCCACTTGTTCTTAGTCCCAATACGAAAAAACTCAAATCTCGACCACATAAGTTCTCTGTAAAATTCGCATTGTTCACATAAATCATAAACCCAGAAGAAAAAATCTTGTCTTTAAGAAGAAGAAAAACCCCATTACAACAGAGTCACAGACAGAACAAAAACAGAGTAAAGACAGAACATGAAAAACAGAGGAAGCTTTAAGGAAGGAAGAAAAAGGAAAATAAAAATAACTGACCTGTTGAGAAATACCCTGTTCGACAAGAGATGGTGATTGGGTCATGGCCTTTCTAAGCAAAAACTGCTATATTCAGTTTAGTTTCTCTGTGTGTGAGAGAGAGAGAGAGAGATTGGATTGGAAGAAACAGAGAGAATATAATAATGTGAAGAGAGAGAGAGATAGAGAGAAGTAGGAAGTAATAAGGAGAAGAAAGAGAAGCAGAGAGAGAAGTGAGGAAAAGAGAGAATGGTGCAAAGATGAAAACTTTGCAGGTTTCTCATTTATTGCTTTGTTCTTTCTCCTTTCTATTTTTTCCGATTTTTATTTTTATTTATAAATATTATACAATATATTATTTCTTAAAATAGTGCTATAAACATATATAATTTTAACATTTTTGTTGATTAAAATAATAATAAGAAATAAAATAATTATTTATTAACTGTATATGTGTCTAAATATGATAATAATTACTAATAGAAGATTTTTTTTTAAGAAAGTGAGAGCTGAAAAAAAAAGAAATATAACAAAAAAATGGTGATAAATGTATAGTTGAAATATTTTTGTATTATTCTGTTTCATTACTCTATATAGATTGACAAGAACAAAAAAAAATGAAAAGTATAAGTAGCATAATACTTAAGTTGAATAGTAAGTTTTGTTTCTTTAATAGGTACTATAACTGCATCACCTATCTCTGTAATAAGACAACTAATCATGGGCTGTAATATTTGTTACTTAGCACCATTTTTAATCTTCTTTTTTTTTCTGTGTGTGGATAAATTAATTCTATTAAAACATGATTAGTACTGTTTAAATGTGATAGTTATCCGCAAAGAATTAAATTTGGCCTATTTTATGCAGAATTACATAGCATTGATCGAGGTGAACTACTACTATATTAGAATATTAATTTGTGTTTGTATTGGTTGAGTGGTTTTAATTAGACGACTGAGTAAAAAGGCTTTTTAAAAGCAGTCAGTTTAAAATGATGATTATATTTTTTTTTAATTATGTTCAAGTGAAGAAGCAAAGCAAGCAATACGTTATTAATTTGTGATTTTATATATCTATCAGTCAAGAATTAATCTGGTAAGAAACAAGTGTCAGTCCATGACTTGTACGGAAGCTAATTACAACATCCATATTTTTTGAGTATTCCATATGAATAGAGTTGCTATTATGTTTATAAGGATTTAAATATCTAATTTTAACGTAAACTATAATTTTTAATAGAGTTTAGAATCTTTAGCTCCGTTTCAGAATGAGTTTTTGTTTTCTTATTAACAAAGATATACTAGCTAGTAGCAATTAATATGTAAGTTTTTTTTTATCGTTCCATTTTAGGTTAGAAACTTAAAACAGTAAAAGAAAACAATTAGTTTGAGATGTTACTTTCATTTTAGACAGGCTTAATTACGGTTTAAATTTATGAGTTTTTTGGCTTCATTTATTTGATAAGTTTTATTTTGGTGACGGTTAGTTTGAATATGAAAAGAAAATGGTTAGTTTATGTTTGTATATTTTGGTTGATCGGTAGCTAGTGAATATGACACTCTGATTATCTCGATAGAAAACTGAGATCATAGTTCTTAATTAGGTTTATTGTGACAAGAAAAGCTATTTGATCCAAAAAAATTTACTTAAAATATCTATTAGTGAATGCGAGGAAACTATGTCTAAGCTTACAAATTCTCACCAAGAAAAAATATGACAAGGCTTTAATTTCTAAATATTAAATTGATATAAATTTTGACATATATGTTAATCAGTATCACTTTATCAGTTACTGAAACTATTTTTGGATTAATAATGAATACTATTTATGTTCTCTTATTAAAATAGTTTTCTAGTTTTTTCACGAGAATAATATAGATTTGAATAGTCAAAAAAATAAACGAGAAGAAGGAAAGTGGTAGATTCAGATTTTGGTCCAACTCTTTTTTTTTGGTTTTAATGTTTAGAGATAACTTATCTATCACTTCACTACCAATTCTTTAATCAAACTAGTAGTACTCTATATATCATCTGAGTTTTCATAATTAATACATTCAAAAATAGTTTAAATGATATTTAAGAGCTCTTATTAGTGCTTATATAGCTAATAAGCACTAATTATTAAGGATATAAACTGTTTCAAACTTTCTATACATATGTGTTAGTTCCCATATTATAAGTTAAAGAGTATCTGAATATGTTAAATTGGTATTGATGTTGTGTAGCTTTACTATGCTACTTTACTCTTTGCTTTTGCACCATAATGGTATCGATGCCTCGAGATACAACCATTTTCGTGCAGCAACAAAATCTTGGGACCATTATGATAAGACCAAACCATTGAATATTATTATATCTTCTCTTCTTATTATTGAAAAATTTCACTGAAGTTACGATTAATTAAAGATATCTTTATCAATATATACTTTAATGGGTAACACCAATAATTCTTTTTTTCTCTTTCGGGTTCCTCATCAAGCATGACAGTAATGTCTGATTCAAGTAGTTTAAATTTTGTATAGACAAGTCAAGATATTATCAGTACCATAAACATATAGGTAAAGCACAAGTATTTTAATCAAACGAGAATTTGATAATCAGATAAAATAATAATCTTGCTTTACTTCTAACTTTTTTCTCACCAAATTTTCAACAACACGCATATAAAGTGTGTTGAATTGTTTAGTAAAAAAAAAACAAAAATCTCATGCGAAGTTCGTGTGAAATCAGAAAACAGACCAAACTCTGTCTTAACTCTCGACAATGCAGCTTGTTTTTTCAAAGGTTTTCTAAACCCTAAAACGTGTATTAAGTATTTTACAAGTCATTTGAATGACGAAGCTAACTAAGTCACGTCAATTGTTAATTACAGAACTTTCAGTTTCTTTTGGTTCATTAGTTACATTCTAGTAAATCTTCATTTGTCCAAGTATTACAAGAAACTGACGTAGCCCGTTGTTTCAAAAAGAAAAATATATAAATCCAAAGAAAAAAGATGAATGAATTTGTTTTTTTTCTTCTTCTCATCAACCGAAGAATATTAGAAGTCTGAGTTTTGACTGAATTATAGCATGTCTGTCTTTATTATACAAAGAAAAGTCGTGGAACCATATATGCTCAGACATATTTTTCTTTCCTCGACAAGTAATCTTACGAGAACGTGAGAACGTACGTGATATTGTCAAACTAGTAGAAAAATCTTAATAACGATCAACATTTTTAGGGAACTTCGGTTCAGAACATTTTTGATTATTGTTTCTTAGATAGTTATATATCTATCATTTCAATTTCGTTAGATGATAACAAAACCCGCACAAATAGACGGAACGACTTGCAAAGAATATGGTCATCACGCTACAATGCATGCACAAATCATAATTATTGTGTTGATGCATGTTAAGCAAAAAGCATGTATGTATCTAACAAAATTTGAGCTATTCCTTATAAAGTAACAAAATCATATTCTTTAATTTATCGTAATCCAAACCAAAAAAAAAAAAGAAGAAAATATTCATTCAATTTCTGAATTTGAACTTGATTTAGATTTAGTGTATTATCCTTAGTACCATGCATGATGCATCTTAGTCAGTGTTTAGATAGTCAAGATATAAAATTTGTCGTGTGCTTAGGTTGACTCGAGAGAGAAATAATAATAATGTTAAAAGGTGAATGAGTAGAAGAAGAGTTGGGAGGCCCATTTGGGGATCCACCTAAACTCGTCGACGAGTTCTGGTCCCTTCCTCATAAATCAATTTTGCCGTTTTCTCAATTATATATCACTCATTTTTTTATTATTTTTTCTCCCATATTATTATTTTTGAAATATGTCTATTTCAATTGTCTTATTTGTTGTTATTAGTAACCCTATATAATAATAGAATGGTTAGGTCCCATCTTTGATTTTGAAAGGTACTGAATTTGATACCTAGAGAATGCGATGTTTCAAAATAATTTTGAATGTGAATTTTTCATTTTAAATCACTTCCAATTTATTACATCAAAATAAAATCATTTTATGAAAATATGTACATTCTTATGATCCTTTATACCAAACACATTACGCAGTTATATTATTTCGTGTTTACATAATTACTACTCCAGTTATAATATTATCTTTCTTGTTTAATTTTAAAAGAAAGATACTGATCATTTTTAAAAACAAAAAAAAAATGTATAAGACATGAGTACTAATTATATAAAAGATGAAGAGAATTTTTGAGAAATACCCTTTTTGGTGTACCCCTTTTTTAAAATACCCCTCTTTTCTATTCATTTTCAAAATTACCCCTTTTCAAATATGAAAAATTATAAACTTTTATATGATTAATAAGGTACATCGAGGTCATCATTACTACTAGAAGACTAAATCCAAATATTTATAAGGTTTTAAAATGTTCTAAACGGCATTTATAATGTTTTATAAGGTTTTTAAAAGGTTTACACAATTTTTATAAAGTTTTTAAATGGTTTTTAAAAGGTTTTTAAAATGTATTTATACGGCATTTATGAAATATATATATAAATTTACACACATATAAAGATAATTTGTGTCTATAAATATAAGTTTACACGTATGTTTTTGATAAATTTCAAATTTTATAATGACTTTTTGATAAATCTAGAAAGAGGGGTGTTTTTAAAAAGTGGTATTGGAAAAGGGGTATTTTTGAAATTCCCCCAAAGATGAAAGACAAAAGACAAAAAATAATAATATTACAGTGTCACTTGAGGCCTAATGCTTGCATGCTCTAAGGACTAAAGTCTAAACTAATGGATAGAGCTTGGCCAGTAGTACTCTAACTAATACAATTATTACAGGGTTAAAATATTTAGAACTAATAATTGAGTTTCACATAACACTAAGTTTAAAAATAGAAACTTGGGGTCTACGAACCTTTGTCTATATATCTTTAATGAAACTAATCAATATCTTCCTATTCAATTATAATATCTTGTAGATATATATATTTTTTGGTATTATTATAGAAATATCATCAATGAAAATGTTAGATAAAAAATAAATATATCATCTCCAAAATTATGTAAAAAACATGGACTTATTATGCATCAAGACTGTAACACGAAGATAAGTTTCTGTGTACTACACCAATCTAATCAATCATGTACGTATACCCACACTACGACATATGAACGTGAATAGACAGTGAATAATAATAGTAATCTAGTCTTATAGTTCGATATTATTTCCCTATTGAGTTCACCACTTTAACAAATAACAACTGTTGTGTTCACATAGTGAAGTAGTAATTATTCATTGGTTGTTGTCATGCATCATGCATGCATTGTTAGTAAAAAACAGTTTGTGACTGATTCACGTCAAAGACTGTACCATTGTTTTGTTTGCTACGGTCGTATTCGCGCACAGCTGGTACGAACGAAACAGACTTCAATAATTTGAGATTTCACATCAAAAGGAAACGTAAAGGACATATGCATGCACACGGTTGGGAATAATTTAAGTCGATGTAAGTATTAATATAATATGAGACAGTGTGGTACTACTCGTCCATCTAAAAGCCTCAAACTCAACTCAACAACCAAATCTTTTCTTGAAGTGTTTTGTCATCTCATCTCGTAGGGTCCATCCGTACCATCTTTTATATATCTCTCAAAGTACATTGCATGTAAAAGTGGATCTATATCGGAATAATAATACAACCCAAAAACACAAAACAAAAGGCTATATATATATATATATTAGAAATAAGAGAAAAAAAACAAGATAAAGTAAGATTACGTGAAGAAAAAGAAATTATTAAAAGTTTGTAAAGCTAAAGTAGAGAGAAAAAGAGAAAGCATCGACGTACGCGTCCCCTTTGATTGATGATAATGTTGAAAGTTGTGTGTATGATGTTTCGATGAAACTTCTAGGTTTTTATATTATACCTTAAATTTTGCACATGGATCTTTGTTTACTTCATAGGAAAGGTTCTTTTTGAACACTTTAACAACTAGATTTGAGTTCAATACAAAAAGATTTTTAGACAAAAACAAGGTTGTGACTCGATTAGTTTCTTTTAGAGCTAAGTATCCAACTATCGATATCTACTCAAATGGTAAAATGGAGGTAAGTACTACACATCCGTCGACGACAGCTTAATGTTTCGATCTGGTTCGATTCATGATCGTATCGAATCCCTTACCTTGTGAGATCTTTTTTTCTCTAAAGGAAGACTATAATATTGTCCATAACAACATGAGTGAAATGTTCAAAAACCCGATATATATAAACATGTTTGGTATCTATAGATTATTAATTGACTACAATCTTACGTTGTCGTACTCTTGACAATGTCACTATTGTCATAGAAAGAAGAGAACACTTGATTACGATTTGGGAGAGCAAAGAACAGTTAGTCTAACATCGTCGGATATACGACATTAAATCAATAATAATCATACCATAGACTTGACTGGAAAAATCATATACCCTTGAATCTTGATTAGATTATGTTAACAAGTTACGCACAAGACGAGCAATAGAATAACAACAGCAAAGACGTACGTGTAAGAAAGAGAGAAGAATACCATCCAGAATTTAAAAGGTTACAGACAAAATCATCATCATGCATTAATGGGTTTCTTAAGTTCGATGGATCCAGTTTTACTGAAAAGTCACCCCAAAGTACACAATCTTCCAAGTAAACCAGGGTAGGTCCGGTCAACTACTGTGACATATGACCCAACCTGAATCGTAATTTGTCCATTTGTAGCTCACAACGACGTCGACGAGAGTAAATGAAAGACCACAAAATGACTCTTATCCACATCTCTACAAATACAGCGTAACATAATTCCAAGTTTTTAACATTTATATTAACTAACCAATAACTTGCAAGTACTATACACATACTATATAGTAAATCTAAATTTCAGTTCTAAGCAACTGTTTCAATCAATAAAACCAGATTCAAGCAAATGATGTGAAAGAACTTGTTTAATAAGAAAAGCACACAAATCATCCACTGCCATACATATTTTGTAAAAATTCATACTTTGGAACCACCACTGATTCCACACTGTTTCCCCAAAAATAATCATGAGAGAGCTTAAAATATACTCTTAGTTTTTCTTTTCTTGTTTTCTCCAGACAATGAAACCAAAACAACGCACAAAATCAATCTCGCAATTTGCAAATGTCACCTGTGACACTGACTCTCAAAACATGTATCAATTTAAAATAAAAAAGCAAGTCTTCCTTCGATGGATTCAGGCTATCATCGATTACCTGTGACCATGCCATGCATCTTAAGTCGACGGAACAGACTCCTCGGTTTTCTTGTCTTCAACGGCTTCACTCTTTTTGTTTTCCTCCTTTCCCTCTGTTTTCTCCACTGCTTTCTCTTCGGTTTCTTTCTCTTCCACTGTTAATTTCTCAAGAAGACCAGCGGTGTCAGAGGCGTCTTTGCTCTCTTCTTTCTCTTCTTCAGATTCAGCTACTTCCTTGAACTTTTGCATAAATGCTTTGCAGTCTGATCATGTAAACAAGACTTTATTATTTACTCAACTCTACTAGAAAATTTGACAGCATCAACAGCGTTGAATTAATCACAAACAAGACATCACATTAAACGAGTTTCAGAACAAACACTTTACAATACTAGACACAGCTCAGCTCCAAGTTACATTGAGGCAACCAGTACACTAGAACGCTTGACTGCTTTTGTCTATACAGATCATACTGCCTGAATACCCTTAGTGTGATTGCAAACCTTAAAAAAACTGTCATCAAGCAACAACCATGATTCTCTTTTATATAACATTTTCTGATTAGTAGAAGGTGCAT
Source organism: Capsella rubella (assembly GCF_000375325.1). NCBI lineage: Eukaryota > Viridiplantae > Streptophyta > Magnoliopsida > Brassicales > Brassicaceae > Capsella > Capsella rubella. Next base: position 7,431,779 of record NW_006238920.1, on the reverse strand, counting down.
ATCAAATCTACAAAGGACATACAAATCATTATATCTCCAAGGAAAATTTAAATCAGGAGTATAAAACGTCTCTAAACTGGCGAGAAGTTTTATATTGATTATCGAAAACTTCCATAACATGCTGTTAATGTCATATGGCAATATCACTAAGTTCAATATCATCCAATGACCTAAGCAATAAATCTACAATAACTGCACTAGAAACTCCTGAAAAGGATTAAGCAAAACAATGCAAAAGCATATGCAGAACAAAATAAAGCAAGCAGGTAATCATAAGGTTTGATCTACTAGAGACACAATTGCCACAATCACACATAAAAGAGACCAATCAGTGCTACTATACGCAAAAATCACATAATAAGATCCAAACAACTGAGGTAAAAAGTACAAAAGTGAAAATTGACACTCACTCTCGACTGAGGCAAACCGGATACAGAAAAGCTCATCCTTCAATTCCCCATCAGAAAAGTCACGAGCGTGCCATACACAAGACTTATCATTCCCAGCGTGTTCCTGAACACTCATGCCCGATCGAACTGCATAAAATTCCAAAAGCAACGATCAAAATGAATGAAAAAATACATATTACAAATACAGATCCAGAACCAATAGACAAATCTTACCGAGATGATTAGCACAGATCTTCAGAGTTTTCGATTGCCTCATAACAAGACGAATCTTTCCAGAATCTCTGTGTTTTAAGAACTTAACAGTACCAGCTCCTCTCTCCTTCCACTGACTCCCATCTTTGTCGAACCTATACAACTTCGATTTCCTACAGATTCGTATACAAAACCTCCAATCAAAAATCTGTCGAATCTTAAACCCTAGAAACTCAGAACTACTACGGAAATGATCAGATCCAGTACAATTTAGATCAAACGATTGTAAACAGAACAAATAGGGAGATACATACAGATCAAGGAGGGTGTCTTCGTCTTCTTCACCGGTGGTGACAGCGACTTCTTCAAGCCTGACGATCGGAGCAACCTGAGCCCCGGTGTCTTCATCTTCGTTGGCTCCGGACTCTTCCTCGTCTCTGTGCTCACGCTCTGGCTCGTTGCTAATACTCGCCATCTTATCAAAAATCAAAAGCAAGCTTCGCTGTGGTTGGCTCAGTTGTTGGATTGTAGTGTTTAGGCGAGATTGAAGGAGACAATGTTTGGGAGATTTCTGGAAAGGAAATGAGATTTTTATACGGGTCGGTGCTTATAATCTTTGTTTGATAACTAAATGGGTCTATAGGCCTCCGCCCGGTTTCCTCCAGAAGCTTATTATGGGCCCTTTTGGGCCTATTTATTATCTCGATACGAGTAAATTACTGTTCTAATTCCTTATGTGTTCTGTCTTCTGGACAAGAAAAACACATCTCATGTATCAAAAAGACAAAAACAGACAACATGTAAATCTCTGTTTCGAAGTTCGAAGAGTCACCACGTTATTTCGAAGTTCTTTCAAATTAAAAACTTTACCATACAGAAACAAGTAACAAACTCATAAAAGAGACTATGAGAAACTATATATCATGGAAATCTCGGTTTTTAAAATTTAAAAAGGGTCTCTAAGAAAAGAAAAGGAAAGGTCCACATGTTTCGAATCAGTTTTAAGTAAAGCACATCAACATTCCCTCAAAAGATCACCAAACCGGACTAAAGAAAAGATAAAAGAAAAAGAAAGTGTTTAATTCAGTTCTTTGAAGGAAGAGAAGTGATAGCAAAGCATCAAAAACCTACGGCTCCACAACAGTAACTTGTTCCCACTCTCCATCAACCGACTCTTTCCATACGGTCACGTTGTTGTTTCCATCGGACACAGCCAACAAGTTACCAGTCAACGACCATGAGACCCGCCACACCGGAGTCATAAAGTCCTTCAGAACCGTACCTTCCCATTGCTCACCTTCTTTTCCCATTGTCCATATGATCACTTTACCATCTTGGGAGCCACTAGCTATAGTGGACTTAGGGAGACCCAAGTTTGGTGCCCAAGCCACATCACGGACCCAATCAGTGTGCTTTTGAAGAGCCGGAAAACAATCCATTTTCCACGAACCGTTAGAAAGCTTCCACACTTTCACGGTGTTGTCACACCCACCAGAAGCTAGCTTGTAAACCGGATCTTGCAGACCAGAGCTCACAAGAGCACCAGGCGCAGTGGCTGGTGCCCAGGTGACTGAAGTAACTCCAACCGGATGCGCTTGGTCGATCCTTGTTGTTTCCCAGCCACCATCAGGACGGCCTGTGAAAACAGAAATGTTTCCATCGGATGACCCACAAGCCAAGGATAGTCCAAGATCATGAGGAGCCCACGCAATGGAGTTGACTGAAGATTTGTGGTCTGTGAAAACATGCGCCTGGGTCCATTGGTTTTGGTTGCCTTCTTTCCAGAGTATGACTTGACCATCATACGAGCATGAAGCTAGGATTGATCCAAACTTTGGGTGAGCCCATGCGACCTCCCAGACAGGACCACGGTGGCCAGTTAATGTAGCTAGTGGCTGCGATCCACCATTGTTGTTGACACCTGTTATCTTGATGGTGCAGTCAGATGAGGCAGTTGCAATTCGCTTTCCATAGTAATCCATTTGCACATCGTGGACAGTGTCCTCATGACCCGTTTCAATCTTTTGACCTGGCATGTTTCCAAAATGAATTTCCCTGCAAATAGAAGTAAAATAGCAAAACTGTTGAATGACAACATCTGTGTGGAACAATACAAATAGCAGAATGGCCTGTAAAACACAGCTCAAGGAAGAAAATCAGACATCATTATCTCTAAGCTTCTCAAATGTCTCACTTCAAATGGTTAAAACAATGTAAAAAGCTCATAGGCTATATGCCACAACATTCGCAGCTCATAGATAATACAGAAGTAAGATAACTAATAACACTTGAAAAGAAAAATGCATCTGCCACAAGAGAAATCTATAAACTAAAGTGTTTATCAAACTTGTTCCACCAGGAAATTTATCACACTTGCTCCACCAGGAAGCTATACAGACGATTAGACATAAGCTACACAATGCAAATAGCTAGGGAAACAAAAAAACCGAGGTACGTCCACATATAATCCAATAGCTTTGCTTGTTCAAGTTGTCACGTGTTTAATAGACAGACGATAAACAGCATTTCTCAGCAAACACATGTAATCACATTCTATACAAAATCAAGAATAGATCAATATATGAATTGAAATCATTACCAGTAAAAAAAAAAACCCGATAAACATTTCACATTCTATTCTCAAAGATCAATTCAAACCTAGAGCCTTAATCACCACATTTAATCAAACATCACAGAGGCAAATCACACTTGAGAATCTACGAGTAGTAATTTTTTTAAGATCGGAACTCTAGTCACGTAGAGCCTAAACGCATAAATTATATAATCAAACCGATTCAACACACAAAAACCAAAGCTACGATTTCGAATCCGAAGCGAAATGTACATAAGGAGACCGTTGTAGAACGCGATTTTGAAACCCGAGAGCCAATTACGGAAACGCGATTCGATTATACGGATCAATAGCTAGGAATCACAATGAAAAACAGATCAAACGGAGGAATCTCCCGATCGATCACTCTTAAAGAACCCTAGCTTAGATTCGTCGATACAGCTCAGAAAACAGAGAGAAACAAGATCGATATGCGTAGAAAATAGTCTCAGGGAAGAAATAGTGAACCTGAATTCACGGCGGATCGAGTGAGAGACGATGCAATGTGTGATGAATCGGAAGAAGAAGAAGAAGATCGACACGGAGAAGGAAACTCGAAGGGGAAAAAAGCAATCGGGAGTTTTTTTGGGTTTGTATGTGCTCGGAAAAATAAAATTAGATCTGCTTCAAAGTTTTCTAAACCGGAATTCAAATTCTTAACCGGATTAGTCAAATTAAAAACCGTAGTTCAGATGAGAGATCGATTTTGTAAATATGGGCTATAACTTCTGTCATGGGCTTTATTGGTCTACTATTTTTCCTCGACTAATATGTTTTTAGAACCCTATGTTTTATTTTTCCTATAACTTGTGACTATTTGATAGGCATGTCAATCGGGCTAGCCCGGCCCGGCCCGGCCCGAAACCCGTAAAGCCTTCATATATGTGAGTCCGGTCCGGTCCGGCCCGAAAAATTTCCGAGCCTATATTTCAAAGCCCGGCCCGGCCCTAACAGGACTACAGGGCTTTTCGGGTTTTTTTGGGCTTTATTTACCGATAAAAAAATCAATTTCTAAGTTCATAATAGTTTTTTTAAAACTATATTTAAAGGTCTACTATAAAAATAATGCATCAAATTTTAAATAACTTATCAATATTCAATAAAACTAACTTAATTTAAGAGAAAAAATAAAAGCCAAATAAATTATTTACACTTTAACCCAATAAAACATGGAACTAAAATACTTTAAAGTATAAGATAGAGTCAAAATTTAATAGATATTTTGATGATTTCAAAATCATGATACTTATATATATTTAGTTTTAGCTTTGTATAAAGATTTTAAAAGTAATAAGTAAGACTAGTAAGTAAATATGAAAACTATAACATTAGTCAAATCTTTTAATCAAACTAAAATATTCAAAAAATTCAAAATATATTTGTATAAGGGCTTTTCGGGCCGGCCCGAGCCCGACCGGGCTAAGCCCAAAAAACCCTTTAGCCCGAATGGGCTTAGCCCAAAAGGCCCGGTTTTTTCTGGACATATATATTTAAGACCGAGTCCGATTTTTTCAGGGCCGGGCCAAACTAGCCCGCGGGCTTTAGCCCTAATTGACATGCCTACTATTTGATAATAAAATTTATTTGTTACTCTTTGAATTTGGGAAAATTTCGAGAAAAAGCTTCGAAGTTGGCAGATTTTTTAGCTAAAACCTCCAAATCTTTGAACCATATAAAACCTTAAAAGTTATGCAATTTTCGAACTAAAACCTTTACCTTTTTTTAATATAAAATCTCAAACTAATTAATTTTGACTAAATAAATCTTCAAATCATCAACTCTAAGCTCGAACAATGGTTGACTAATGATCAACGACGATTCTTTTCGAAATAGTAAATGGCAGTTTAAACCAGCATAATTTTCTAACCTAACTGCAAATTAATTCCTTGATTTATAAAAGAATTATAATCTATAAGAAGAGAAAGGCTGCTCGACCACACTAGTTGCTATCTAGGTATTGGCTAAGTTGGCCAAGTATTAAATTAAAATCTATAAAAAGTACTATTGCAACTTTCTTTAAAACATAAAAGTACGTAATTAGGTGACGATTCAAGATGATTGTAGAATATATATTTAGTACGCATACGTAATAACCAAGTCAAATATCATATACTATCAATTGCAAGTTTGAGCACAATTATCCATTAAAAAGGTTATTGCAAAAAGAAACATTTTAATAGAAAGAGATAAGCGATGAAGAGAGTGGCATGTCCTTTAAAACTTAGCGTATTATTTATGTTGATACCTTTTTTTTTTTTTTTCAACTTGTGGAGTTGTGGTAAGCCAACTCACAATGCCCACCACTTCATCGTCGTCATCTTCCATTGCCTCAACCTTCATTACCCATATTTATTATCTCTAACCATTGAACATAAATTTATATAGTTCATATCGACTATTTGACCTAACAATTTTATCCAACGCCGACAAAAGATAATGAAGATGCGGCTGATAATTTCATATTGACCTTAACCATATACTTTTATCAGCCTAATCATATTTAATTACTTGGTCTTAGTTCCTCTCCAATCCAAGAAGCTACCAAACTATAAAAATTGGGTGTGTTAAATGAGAGTTATCAACAAAAAAAAAGAGAAGTAACAGTTGGAGAGTTTAAGGACACTAGACTACTACACCACGTAAAAGAGTTTGATGATAATAATAGATAGACCGATCCGAATCACATGCAATATACCAAACAAAAAAGTTAAGGCTGAGAATGAAAGATGTAGATTTCGCAAACTTATTCTTCTTCTTATTATTTTGATAATGATAATAATAACAACAACAATAACAATATGTAATACGAATAGTGTAAAACGTGGCATATATCTGAATATTCTCTACCACCAATATCAACAACAATACAACTTCACACGTCACTGCCGACGCCAACTCCGTCGCCGACTCTTCACTTCCCGACGGTGGGCTGTTAAATTCCGATTCTGCCCTTGTTGAGATAAGATGAGTTTCCTCTTTTGCCACTGACTCTTCGGAAGCGTTGTTGTTGGCTCTAACCTCGGTCCAACCATTAGATTCCCAAAGTGCCCCTCCGGTTGACGCTAATTTACGTATCCTTGCCATTGCCGGAACCATTGATTCAAGACTCCACTCGTCGCTCTGTTCTTCTTCTTCTTCTTCGTCGAACTCTGAGTTGACCCAGTCAAGTACACAACGCGGTGACGACTCAGTCAAGAACGAGTCTTGAAATAGAAACGGATGCTCCAAGAGCTGATCACAACTCCACCGTTGACTCCGATCACGTTTCAAGCATTTCTCCAAGAAATCTCTCCCGAGCTCCGATAACCCCGCCGGAACCAAAGGCAACTCGTTCGAATACCCGATCCGACTCAACGAGTCGAAGCCTTGGTCTTCCCAAGCAGGTTTCCCGGTGAGCATCTCGATGACCGTACACCCTAAAGACCACACGTCACTCTCAGGTCCTTGGTACTCACTTCTGATCACCTCCGGAGCCATCCAAAGCGGACTACCACGTGGCGCAACCTGAACCGTGGATTTCTCCAACTCCACCGCCGATCCAAAATCCGCTAGCTTAACAGAGCTTCCACCGTTAAACACAAGAACGTTCTTAGATTTAACGTCGCAGTGAACAATTCCGTTAGAATGAAGGTGGCTCAAAGCAGAGACGAGACACCTAACGTAACGGCTGAGGAGCGTTTCGCTGACGATTCCACCGTTAGCCACGTCACCTTCCGGTGAATACTCCAAATGAAGATTCCTAAACGACGTCGTCCCTTCTTTACTCACATCATCTCCAAGAAAGTTCACTACGTATGGATGAGACTTGAGACCCCTAAGGATGAAGATTTCGTTCTCTAACGACTCGGCTTGAGAAGGAAGACACGTGGAGAGATCTACTGACTTCACGGCGGAGACTCCACCGTCGAGTTTACTCAAAGCTTTGCTTACTGTACCAAAACATCCTCGTCCAACACAAGAACCACGAATCCAAGAAGATGAAGAACAAGAAGTGTTTGTGATAATGTTCTGTTTCTCCATGTTTTTTTTTTTTTTTTTTTTTGGGCTTAACTAACTTTTTTTCGTGTGTAAATTTCTAAAGACACACGACGATATTTATACGTGTGATGAACTGTCAAATGTGAACGAGAAATAAAGTTGGGAATTATATTTATTTTCCGACGTGGACGTCTCTTTTCTACTACTACTACTACTTGTCTTTCTGAATTTTGAAATCGTGAAGCCATAAATAAAAGACTTTCCCACTTGGGGAAACTTCAAAACAGTAGTATAATTAATCAACTCTTTAATTAAAAATTAGCTTTAGTTTAGAATTAGACAAATGGGATACTTAGGAAGAAGGGTTTATTTTCTTCATACTTTAATTTGATGATGTCAGTTTATAAACGACACTTGGAGAAGTTCTTGGGATGTTGTAAAAGAAAGAAAGAAACTTTGAGTACTTTGAAATTTTATCCTTATCAACAAAAAAAAAAAAAAGAGTTCAAGTTGCGGTTTGATTAGGTCTCGTTGATTCATTTACCCGATAAAATAAGATAAGTCAACGGTTTAATAAATTTGGTTCGTTTAACTTCAACAAAGAAAACGGTTTGTGTGTGTTTTAGGTTTACTGTTTAAGGCAAAAAGTTAGGGCCGACAAGTGATGAGTGATCTGCGTCTCTGCACGGTTTAATAAATTTGGTTCGTTTAACTTCAACAAAGAAAACGGTTTGTGTGTGTTTTAGGTTTACTGTTTAAGGCAAAAAGTTAGGGCCGACAAGTGATGAGTGATCTGCGTCTCTGCCCGACGAGTCGTGGGAAAGGTAAACTAACAAAACGTGTCGATTGATTTTTTCGGACCATTGTTTGGTCGGTTGACTTTTGTTTGTACTTGTTGTTGTTGTGCGTTATATACTAGTCCTTGTTGACTCGTACGTGTTATACGAGATCAGACATTGGAATATTCGGTTTGTGTAATCTACGGATAAAGTGTATTATTATTCTTGTAATCATGATAACAAGTTACGTAATAGCCAATCATATGAAGAGTTCTAGACGAATCAATTATAGATATATCATCTAGTTTGCTGATATTTGGACTACGTTCAAAGAAAGATTTTATTAATTTTATTCAATCAATCATTCTCCTAAAATGTTGTGATCTTTCTACAACATCTTGTCGATTCTTTTCTTATAAACTGTAAACATTTTGTCTTCAAATTAATTTGTGAAAGTGTTAGCAAAGGCAAACATGCCTAAGTTGAGGTAATGATGTTATTCACACTATCTCGAGAAGCATGTTTGTATCCAAAACTTGCGGTTCTTAATTCTAGGGATACAACACAATTTAGAAGTCAGTAATTAGATTAGAGGCACCAAGTTGTGTAGAAACTATAAGGAGATCGAACATTAATCTTCCCTAATTCTAATTGCAAAGATTTCACTAGTTTTTTTAGTAATTAATAGCTAAAAATTTAATTTAATCTTGTTTTGTAATCGTGGTTTAAAGAATCAAATTTATAGGGTTTTCAGGATCGGCTCTTGTTACATCTCATTTCATATTAGTTTTTACTCCAAGAAAGAATAGACCGTATTACAAATATCATACGATGATGTTTTGTTATGTCATAATTATTCCCCCGGTTAGATGCTATTAAATGATAAGGCATAGGATCAATCATCCAACTAACTTTTAGTGCTTGAACAGTGTCAACAATCGATGTCGACGAAGGTGCATCGGTGTATGGTATGTACACGAAGCACACGGGACATATCAAGATTTGTGAACCAAAATACAGGAAGCGAGTAAGTAACGTGTAGCGACAGAGTTAGTTGTGTCCAAAAAGGGGTTGAGATAGATAGAGCTTCACCACTTTGGAGCTAGCGGCACCTAAATTGTTAAAATCTTTCTTTTGGTCTTCTTTGAAAGCTTATGTGTCACGAATCTGTTGGTCCACGATCTCCAACAGAGAACCAAAGACTCCAGTTGTCCGACCTCACTTATGTTTTTTTTGCTAGCAAGATTTTGCACTATTTATAATTTATTTTACGTGCTCTCACCACCTCCACCTCTACTTATAATATTCTCTTTCTTGTATTTTTTTCTTGGATAATTAAAACAGATAATATACTCCAACGTGATCCTTGAGGAAATCAAAATCAAAATGTAGTTTTTAATCTTGAAATGCTTATTCCCCGATCAACGTTGACCAACAAAACACAAAGTTCATGAATAATATTTTTAAATTAACTTAATTTATGCGTTGACAAAATACAACTTACAAAATAAAGTCCCATTATAAATTATTAATACTTTAAAAAAAAAAGACTTTTACTACTTGCTATCGAAAATACATATTAAGAAAACGTCGCTTTTAAAGAAAAAAAAAAATCCGCCGCAGCTTATCGTATAGAAAGATAGGTTACGAAGATTTATTTGTATTTGTTTGCTTCTTGGAAGATCTCTGCCCTTCCGTGAACGTGAAGTACTACTATAGTAACGGTCCACCACTTGTATATATGGGATATCCTTTATATTAGAGTCCAAAATATAAGATATTATTATAAGATTTTAATGGACCCATACCAATATTACCAAGTTACAAGATCAAAACAATCCACTTGGAAGTTGGAAAAGCATATTAAGACAATGCAAGTGCAACATGTCATTCGATCGTTTTGGTACTAAACTTTAATGTTCTTTTCTAATCGGAGTTGACTGACTCTACATATGTATACTACTTACTCGGGAAAGGGAGAAAAAATCTATAAAAAATCAAAGCAAAGGTAAGCAATGAACTGTTTGACATTTAAATATAGATATTGGGGTACTAAGTAGCAAAAACACAATAGAGACATAAGTTGCTGTTTATGTTGATAAGTGTCGTTGGAGAAGAAGACAACGATGAAGCAGAGAAAACTCGAAATTAAGGTGGCCGACAATATAACATGCTCATGTTATTGCAAAACTCCGGAGAAACCTCTAACAACATCATCATCTTCTACTCTTTTTTTAGGATTGATTCATTATCATGCACATTGATCTTCATATCATTAACATAAGGATCCGAATAGTTAACAAAATTGGCAGCAATAAAAATCGAGTAATATAATGACGGTCGAAGTATATTATATGTGTAGATGAGGCGGTATAAACTGTCAAAATGTTATGTACATTTTAACTGCAGTTTAATTGTTCAAGTGCAAAATTTTATCAAATGCAAAATGTTAGGTGTTTTAAATATTTATATCTAAAACACCTATCCTTACTTACATCCAAATTACAGTTGGACAGATGCAATAAATAATTCATGGTTTGTTTATAAATGTTGTTAATCGTTAATTATTATTATTTTTGTCGTGCAAAACATAATTTTAAATTTATTTGATGTTAGAGATAAATTTTATGTTTTTTACAAAATTTTTTTTTTTTAACATTGATAAAGTTTCTATAAATTTTGTAGAGAAAAATAAATAGGTATTTATTAAAAAAAAGAAATAATAATTAAATCGTTGTATTTGTGAGGTTTCTCCTTTAACTCAAGTGCATGAGGAGTTCAGGAGAATGATAATACTATGTCCAGTAGTTTATCCAGAGCATCAAGTTTCTCCTTAAATTGTATTGTATCTTTATACAATTGATAGTTTTTTTTATAGTAAATTTAATCTTGATAAAATGTTAAGTGAACTGCAATGCAGTTCAAATGTTAAATCGCGATAAATATATAATGATGTTTTTTACTAGTATGTATGTCATATTTTAATATTGAATAGGTATCATGTCTACGTTTAAGTTTTATATCTGTACAATTGTATATACTCAAGCAAATTTTCAAGTTTTGGTAGATGAGCTTAATGCTATAATACTTTTCTAAATCCCATCAGTCAAATAAATCACGCTTTTTTTTTTTTCCAAATCTTCCGCTAAAATTACCTTTTTGTGTAACACCTTTACATCATATAATTCATAGTATTACATTTGGTGAGGTTGTTGCTCGAAATTATGGTTGTAGGATAGTTAAAAACGTTAGTATATTAAAAGACTTTGAGAGAGACATATACTTTGAAAGACACCTTATGAAAGGATACGACTTAAAAAACTTGGTCTAGCATTCGAACATCCAACTAAGTTCACAATTAGTGATGAAGTGAGCATATATCTTCCGGTAAATTAAACGATAAAACGTTTCTTACAAATGCAAATCTGATTAACACAATAAACGTATCTACAATTCACATCCATATCATTAACTAGTGAATTAGACTTACATTGCCAAACATGTTACATAAAAAAAGTAAACGATTTGATTAAAAAGCAGCCGAAGGACCATAAGCAAACACATCAGCTTCAAACTTTTAAAGAATAGTAGTAAATGCAGCAAACCAATATGATATCAAACGAAAAAGAAAGAAAAACAAATATGCCAACCAATGGCCAGTTGTAGGGGACGACGAACTCACTATGTCTTTTACATCGTGAATATTTAATTGCATGCGACATGCCAGTGTGATTTTATATTTTATACAACTATCTATTTATTGATATTTTCTTTTGCTTTTTGTTACAAGTTATGGATTTGTTAAGAAGTCTAATTCACTAACATCTTTTCAATATTTGTTTTTAAATTACAAGAAAAAAGAATAGAACATTGACTTGCTAAACAATAATAAAAATACACATTTGACTTCTAATAATATTTATCTTTGTAGTCATGGTGTTTAGTTGTTTAGGCATTCATCTTCATAAATTTTGTTTTTGTTAGGCAAAAGACAGTGAACTAAATGAAACTGATAGATGTGAAACTAGATTAAGTGAATGATACATAAGTTTATTAGTTACATTGAATAGGTAGAACACATGATGTGTGTGGGACTAGAAATGCTTAATTGCTGGATTTGGTTTGGTGAAAGTGTTTAATTACCAATTTCTTTACAGGAACAAAAGAGAAAAAGTCGAACAACGTGCCGTTTTTGGGGTCCATTGGAAAGACAAAAAAAAAACAACAACGTGTTCACCCGCCTACAACACAAAACCATGTGTTTTACAAATTCACGTGTTTGTTTTTTTCTTTTACCTTTGTTCGACCGTTGTGTCTTCTTCTTCTCTTACTCTCTGTTCACAAAACACAATCTCTTTGTTTTTCTGAATTTTGTTGCCTTATCCTTATCGACTTTATCCATGTCGGTTATCATTATCACCGCACAGTTTTGTATTATCTATGCATATGATAATACTTGTGGCCTTCCATAGTTTGTATATCATTTCACTAAATCAACAACATAGTTAGGATATGTGTACTATAGACAAAGATTTGTGTTATGTTGTGTGGAAACTATGAAGGTTATCGTACTTGAACTGATGAATGTTATGTTGTGTTCCAATTTCCATGCAACATAGTTTGTATATCATTTCACTCAATCAACATGACAAAGTTAGTCTATACTATAGACTAGATTTTCCTAAGTAATTTGTATTATGTTGCATGAAAATTATGTAAACAATGAACGTAATCTTACTTGAACTGATGAAAATAAAACTAAAGCTTGGAGTAGCCAATATGTTTAAACCACACAAAAGCTAATAACCCGAAATTTAAGGTGTAATAGTAAAAACTCTGTTTGTGGTAGATCATATTTTCTCTATCGATTTCTATTGCACCTTAGTTCCACTTCGAGACAATATTTGGCAGAGCATCTCTTTGACCAGGATCACATGCCATGTCGAGTTTCACGTTGCACCTCAATGGACTCTTTATATGTTGGAGTTGTTGACTAGAATAAACTAAAAATAAGGATTCCAGTGAATATACAAGTTTTTCTTTGGTTCAATAGTGTGGCAAACCAAATGTCAAAATTTTAAAATTCTTAAGGTAAAATTGAGTAAGAGTTTTAAACACATTGCATCAAACTGCACATTTAGACCACACTCTTGCATTCTTGCTCTAAGTTTCGGACACCAATTTGGAACAACAACTCATCCACAAACCAGAACACACACATATACAATGGTCTCGTCCTCTCTAATCCTCTGAACTTCATGCCAAGTTTTAACACACCTAAAACAAAAACTTAAATGCAATAGAAATGTAACTTGTATGCTACTTTCATATGCATTTAAGCAACGCAAGATATGTATATCTGCAAAGAGATTGAGTCAATCTCTTCCATGCTCTTGTATGAGCTTTGTGTTTGTAGTAACTAGCAAGATTGTGTTTGTAGATGTGCTACAATTACTCAAGCAGTAAAGAGCACTACAACTTTGTGTTTGTATTATACCATAGATGATCACGAAATATATAAAAACAGATATGATAACGAACTAATAATTAGATTAACTTGGACCAATGCTCAAATCATACAAGTATCATAGGGAACATTGAGTTTTATCTTTTTTTTTTCAACTAAGTTAGAAAGAATAAAGAAATGAATGAATCAAGTTAAAAGAACTAAATCATAGAAAGCCTTCCAATATCTAAACGTCACATATCTAAAATCTTCTAAGATGCTTCTCTTCTCTTTTTCTACATGAACTGGTGCAAAGGGATCAACATCACACTGATATCATCAGACGAGCCTCGTGAAGCAGAGAGATCGACAAGCTTCTTACAGGCTGCTAACAACAATGGCTCCTCAGTTCCTAAGCACAAGGGACGAGCAATGTCTACTGCTTCTTGGTTACTCACTTTGTCCCATAAACCATCCGATGCCAAGATCAAGAACTCATGGTCCTGCTCGATTCTCGAAATCTTCGTCTCTGGTTCAGCTATAACCCATTTCTTAAGCTGAGCATCTCCGATTCCTCTCGACACAGCTAACGACCCCTGGATCCTCCAAACACCGTGAAACGTATCAACATATCCACCCGTAGTTTCAATCCTCTTCCTTTCATCATCTCTAGACGGACGATGATCAGAAGTAAGCGCTTTAGCCACACCTCCCACACTCATAACAGCACGACAGTCACCAGCATTAGCCACCACAAGGTTCCCTTCGCTAACCAGAGCCGTGACACAGCAAGAACCACCCTTTACATCTATCTCCTTAAGAAACGCAGCGTCAGTCATAAGGTAACCACGTTTCACCGCATCAGCTATCTCAGATTCGTCTCTCTTACCACCTACTTCTTCTACAACGTTCTTATCTAAGTTCTTAGCTGCAAACTCAGCCGCTTTAACTCCTCCATGACCATCATAGACTCCAAATATCGCCTGTAAAAGCCAAAAAAAACACTGTTTAGAAATCGCGTTTTCTTCGTTTCAAACAATTCGATTCAAAATCTCCAAATTTCCCAAAAACTAACTGAATCAAACCCTAACCGAATCAAAATCTCCAAATTTCCCAAAAATAAATTGAATCAAACCCTAATCGCAAATTCTAAACCAAAATTGAAAACTGAAATTACCTGTTTGCGATCTCCATGAAGATTAGTGATAGCAGAGAAACGATCCTCCATAGCAGCTCTTCGACCTCTCTTACAATAAACAGAGTAACCATCACCATCCCTCTCAACCTCTCTACACTCCTCCCTCGGCGTCGCAACCGCCACCGCCTTCGAAGAAGAAACCGGAGCTACGAATCCAGCAACACCAATCGGGATATCAAGCCTCGTAGGCCTTTTCCTCTTCAAAACCCCACCAGGAGGAGACGACGACTGGCTCGCGGAAACAGAGTCAGATCCAAACGACAACGTAGCAGGAGCGAACAACCCGGTGGGAGGTTTCTGAAACCGGAGACGAAACGGAGATTTGGGAGAAGAAACGGCACCGTTCGCTGAAGGAGATGAAGGAGAAGAGGTTTGTGGTTTGAGATGAGAAAGAGTTAGAGAGAGAGATGATTCCTGGGGCGATGAGAAAGAGTTGCAGAATAGAGACGATGACGGTGAGAACACCGGTGAATTACATACGGCGACGGAGCAAGACATATCGATTTGTTTTTTTATAGATTCCGATTCCGATTTCGATTTGAGATTTTTTTGTTCTTGTTGTTATGAGGAAGGAGATAGAGAGAGAAGAAGAAGAAGGTTTTTTTAAATATAGAAGAAAGAGGTAATGAATGGAATTAAAAGGAGTCCGTGTTAATAGAGCTTTTTATTCAAAGATTTTGGGTTTTTAAAAAAAAGTCTTGGTCTTTGACTATGTAAATTACTTTTATACCCTTGGAAATTCTGTTATTTTTTTCCTTTATTTACGGCTTTGTCTTTAATTTACTTTCTGCAGGATTAATTTAACTTTTGACCAAACGAAAAAAGAGGATTATTTTTAATTTTGAGGAGAGAAAAAAGAAAATATTTTGGGGTCTTTTTTATAACTACAGTATGTTGCAAAATAAGCATCACTCAATTATTTTTGTGTATATTATAATATGTAAAAATTAATAAGAAAAAACTAATAATTATTTTCTTGTGGAGTAGAATTATTGCTATGCATCTTTATAAAAAAATGTTAAAAACAAACTTAATAATAAAATTCAAGAAAAAACAGCAAAACCCAAAGGAGAATAATATCCGAGGATAGAACAGTCATTCACAGTCCAAAGATAGCTAAAACGATGAAGTAAGCAAATGTTAACAAGGGGGTAAAAGAGACATTTCATATGAAGTCAGAAACACGTCTAAACGAATAATGATAAAAATAAAAGTTGTGGCATGTGGTGGATTTGATTAAGAAACTTGGTAACGTATCAGTGTTAAAGAAGTGTTTCTCATATTGATGACTCACTTTTTTTTTTTTTCCTTTATTAAAAATCAAACGAACCGTTGGTATCTTCTTACAAGAGATTACTACTACACGTCGCCGTTTGATTGGTCGGTTGTTGATTTTTTTTTTGTCGGAATCGTAGCTTCTTAGCAAGTGACCGTTGAGGGACTGAGAGGATCCTTCGTTTCTTTGTTTGATGACCGTTGTGAATACATCATATCACTGATTGGGTTTTGTTTTTATAAGTTTAGTTTGTCTCCTTTCACACGAGGTCTTCTTGTTATAATAATACTACTACTACAAGTCTCCTCTAAAGAGAGTGTTAAAGCTTTTGATTAGTTGTAATGACACTGACATCGATTAACGGATACTTTCTTGTTATTTGTTTGATGAATTACATAAACGTGTGTCTACAAAAATATTACCTTTATATATATAATAGGGATTTTTTCTTCAACTCTATAACATTGCAAATAGATATATTTCTGTTTTTAACTTATGTCTTACTAATTTATAATTAAAAAAAAAAACATTCCCTCCATTTTTTATATTATTACTTAGTGTCAATTTAATTTTTATAAATTTTGGTTGATTGTCGGTGGTGTTTCGTATGTTCAATGCATAATCTAAATATAAAAAATTAGTTTAAATTACACTACATGATATTTCATTAATAATCGTATAGTGAATCAATAAAAAAATCAAATTTTTAAAAAAGCGTATAAATTTAATATGTGTGAAAACCTTTTAACAGTGTTTATAATGAAAATTCGTAAATAAATAAAAAATTTAGACTAGGATTAGATAGAACTTCTTTATTAATCAGTATTTTGAGAACATATTAAAATTTTATTAGAAGATAGAAACCATGTGTAAAATGGAGGGACATGCATAAATTCTGTTTATATAAAGAGAGGCCCCGACATATAAACTATTGACTTTGCGAGTATAGTGGCACTTTCGTGGGTTAAGCGATATAAGCAAAAATTATTACATTAATCAGTTAATAGCATGATTTTTATTGATTATGATATAATCATATACTGTTTTATGTTCAACTAAAAGACTGAGTCATACACAAAGACTAACTTCTCCTACTCTTACTCCTACTTGAACGATTGGACTTGGTTTATTAAGGTTTTGAGTATATATTTGTTGACCCAAAGATGAATGATTTAATCAATTAAAGTAGGTTTCCCACTCCACAATTAGGATTCTTATCTAGTCGTCCGTTGTTTCTCGTTGAATTTGTCTTCTTACCCTTTTTCTTTACTTTTAAAGTTTACATATTGCAACAACCTAATATTGTACGTAGCTTTTTTTCTCTCTAGCATCTTAATGTAATGAATATGGATGGTCGTCTCTCGACGACAGATTCTCTCATAACAAGACATCTAACATTATTATTGGACTTGAACGTCCTTTGACTAGATCAATAGTATTGTATCTGGACGTGGCCATAATCTCTTTATTTTTTATTTAATTTTCGATACTAAAACCATCGTTAATGGAGGTATTTTAGGAGTAAGATTTATATTATAAAGTATTTTCGATACTTTCTAGTGTTTTCGATATTTTTTAGTGTAAATTTTACTTTTAAGATACCTCCATTAATGATGCCCTAATATAGTTAGATTCCTAGAAAGAAAAAGTAGTTAAACATGAATTATAATTACCAACATTGAATATCGCTGCTATACATTGGAAATATGTCTATATATCCATTTTTTTTTGGGGGGGGGGGGTTCGAAGATACTAAATTAGTAAAATTACTTCAAAGGAAACATATTTATACTAACCCAAGTGCTTCAACCAACCAACTGAACTTTGGTATTGTGCAGGCTTTCTCACGTACATAGACATTGTTTGATTTCCTCGCCATGGTGTTAGCATGAATAAGGCTAAGAGCATAATTATAAGCACTTCCTTTGGAAACAAGGACTCAAACCACCACCATGCTCCTTGCCTAAGTCATAATATAGAGCCATCATATAATATATCTTGTTCTTGGCGACATAGTATATGAATTGAATAACACCAACACTTATTAATCACAAAACAACAAAATTATTGTGAATAAAACGAAAATATTAGTGATCCAGTAGGCTATTTTGAATTGAGAGATACCATCATTTTTGCATTCAAGCCCAACAATGTATAGCCTATAGGCCTTTTTATTTTAAATGTTTGAAGCATATTCGAATGTTTTGAACTTTTTCCTTTATTCGTTTTCGACTTTACCTTTAACAACAATCTAAGGACAAGTCACAAATAAAAAGATAGGGATTAGGGTGCTTCTTCACAAATCACAATTATATGTTTGATTACATTACATGTTACAAACTTAGTGAACTTACACATATAGAAATTAGGAAACTATATAAAATAGATACATTTGATTGATCTTTTTGGTTAATCAAATTCTTCAATACAACAAAGCAGCATAAAACAGTTGGTTCCAAGTATCGGGCAGTCCAGGAAGACACCAATGGCTACAATCAGACGAACGGTCAGGATTTCTTTTCAAAGAAGGGTTAAGATCTCCACTATATATCGATGGATGACCATCGACACGAAGAGCAGAGAGCATAGTTATATCCATTAACGAGACATGAGACTTTATCTCTTTAACCACGTCGTCGATCACTTTCTTTTGGTTTACATATGAACTTGTTGGATACGATGTTCCACTGAACGGTGTTGTTTGTCCGTAGCAGCTTTTAGCTCCTTGCGTTAACGTTGAAGTTTTTGATCTTGATGAAGCCCACTCATTTGGACTGCATCATCATATATCCATAAGTCTCCTTTTATCAATATATATTTCATGCAAACTAAGGTTATATATACTAGTGGTAAGAGGATACAACATTAAATGTTATATGTAGATATGGTTGTTATATAATCCTTTTGCAAGTTGCAAGGAGGAAAAGCTTTATCATTGGCTAAATCTAAAACAATTGGACTTATTATTTGGGACCCTATTCAAAAAACACAGCTCATATGTGGACCTTTGTCAAGAACTTGACTCATTGTTATCCTTTTGATTAAATCTAACAAAAAAAACATGCAAAATTGACACAATTCATCTCGTTTTGTAATAACATATCACAAAGCCACCAAAACAAAATAAAAACATATCACAAGCCACAAGCAATAACTCATAAAGCAGCTAATTTGTATTTAAACTTTGGTTGCATTTATGAAAAATTAATACAATTATATATACAGACGTATACGTCTAGACTTCTCTGGCTATAGCTAGCAAAAATGAGGCCATGCACAACGGGGTAAATGGTATGAGTACTAGACTAGAGAGTAGTTTGGTAGGTACGAGCAAGCAAGACAATATTTAATATAGTTTGGCAACATCTATAGCAAAAACCCTCAGTCCAACGCATGTGTTTTGATTGTGTTTCCTATTTATTATAATTTCGTAGTCGTTGAGGGCACGATGATTTATTAATCAATTATCAACACTACACGTTCTTATAACCATAATCACACAGCTCCCTAAGTCTCATATTATACGAGTTATTAATTTGAAAAAAAAAAATACTAAAAAACCAATTCATTGTTGTCAGTGGTAAATAATTCATTTTGGGATTGGAGGATCTTGAGCATCATTATTTCATAGTTTCTAAGAGTTGTTAAGATATTGCTCTTATATAAGAGTATTTTTTAACAAATCTTAACTCTAAGATTTGTTAAGATGCTATAGATAATGATGGTCTAGATTGACAAACTTGATCAATAATTTCATCGATTATAAAATAAAAAAACATAACCAAAAAGAGAGAGATAGAGAGGGTAACGTACTTGTAATGTGTGGGTGAGACTGAGAGGAAGAAAACTCTAGTGAGAGGAGTGTTGGTATAACGAAGGACCCAATTAGACCATGTTCTTAGTCCTTTTCTCAATGCCACTAACCTATCCATGTCTTTGTAATTTCTCCCTCCTGTCTCCATCTGCTCCCACCTGTCGTCGATCACCCCAAATCTTTTCTTGTTAACATTTTTAACCCCTTAATTTACTATAACGATCTATACTATAGGTAAGTGAAAAAAATAACTTATAGAGGTTATAATTTTGATTAGCTAGCTTACCCTCGTAAAGACCCTGTGTGGCTCCACCAGTGACCAGTGTTGAACAACAAAACGTCGGCTGTTCTCCAAGCGTTGGATGCATCGACGGAGATTTCGTCGAGTTTAAGAGTTGTCTTTCCGTGAATCTTGTCTATGTCTACAAGATAAGGAGCTCTATAGAACGACACCTTCACGTTGTAGTCCTGTTATTATTATTGCATAGATATTAGCAAACAATTTGAGGTATAGCTTAAAATTTATATGGTAACGAACTAGATCAAAACAAGCGATAAAGAGAGGTTTATAAAGAAATGAATTAATAGTAGAAGAACTAAAGTTTGTTTTGTGCTAATGTCGCTTTTCAACTAATCTTAATGAGTAGGCCTGAAATTAATTTTCATCAGCTTTCATTAATTTAAGCTAAAAGTATAGAATATATCCAAAACTGAAAGAAAATATAATGAAAGTTATCTAGCTTATGCTAATCCGAAGAGCTAATTAGATCTAAATAACTGAAATAACAATAATAGCAATAGTTTCTTTATATTCATGCATTATAGTGTATAATAGAGTTCTTAATAATAATGTTACTAGAATAGTAACTAATGTTGCTTTCGAGAACTTTAGTTTTTTGTTTTTTTTGTTTTCCTTTTTATTAGACCAGTGAAACTGTCACCGACGACGTCAAGTTGTGCAAAAGGTAATAAGACTTGAAAACGACATTCGAATTCACACCTTCTGGCCTCAATTTTCACGAGTGTTTATTGGAAGAAATCAAACCTACCAATAGATAAAAATATCATTTTACCGACAAATATAAAAATTTGTGTGTTGGGAAACTTACAAGGATCTTGAAGGTAGAGAGAGGATCTTCATGAATGATACGTGTAAGAATCGACGGTGCTGATGAAGAGATCATACAGATCAACGACTCCCATTGGTTTCTACCCAACGAATCACCAACGAACATTATCGTTTTGCCTCTCATTTCCTGTAGAAACTTCACTCCATTGAATCTGCTTTTCCAAAAATAAAAATCATTACATTGAATCTGTAAATAAACACAAATCATTGCGTCGATCACATTACAATAATAATTACTTAAATTATATTAACCACACCAAACACAAATCTGTTAAACTTGTACTTATTAGTTATTACACAACTTGTAAAAGGCGAATCTCTATCATAACATTGTTTTTATTTTCAGTAATAACCCTAATCATTACTTTACTTATAGAAAGAGATATTATATAGTTTGGATATATGCCACACCTCCCTAAATCCTAATGATGGAAAATATGTTATGAAAGAATGTCCATAACCATAAAATATTTGAGATAGAAAACAACAATTTTGGGATCATTGTATGATACAAATATTTGTACAGACAAAAAAAAATATATCCAAATACTATATACTATATTACATTTTATGGTATAACAGGCTTGAAATTTGTTTTTGTCTTTTTTAATAAAGTATATTCTTGGTTGGTGCATTGGCCCTACGAAAAATTCATTCGCCTATATTTACATCGATCTCAAAACACACAAAAAAAAAAAAAAATTCTATTGGATGCAAAGTTTATAACCTCGATATTAGTAAAATCAATATTTCTTTTTTTCTTATTTTCCTAGAGAACAGGATTAACTAAAAATTAACATTAACCAAAGTAATATAATCAAAACGATGTCTCAGTATAATGAAGTAGCTAACGAGTGAGTGAGTTTTGATATAATAACCTAGGGACATTGCAGTTGAAAGGCTTCCACCGGAACTTGAGGTAGTCTGAGTCAGGTCTGCCGTACGTCTGACAGTCGAACCCCGGATCTATGATACCTCCGCCGCATTGTTTAGCCCGGTAAAGCGGGTACGTCTCATCGCGTACCCACTCACCAGCAAACAGATCACAACTAGTATGGTTCACCGGGAAAACCACGGGGTTCCGGCGAGGATGCTTGGCGAAGTTGCTGTGGTTGGTATGGTTACGGATCGGCTGACGGAAGAGAGGGAGAGGTGAAGCTGATGACGTAGCGTTTTGGAGAAGAAACAAGAAGAGGAAAGTTAGAAGATATTGAACAGCCGCCGCCATTAAAGAAGCTTGAAAAAGAGAGAGAGATCAAGAGAGAAGAGAGAAGTTGTTGTTATATATTATATGTTCGTCCTTTGCATGGAACTTACTAAATATAATACGTAAATGTTAGGAATGTTATGAGAGGAGAACTCCATTATTTAAAAAGGAAGAAAATAATGAAAACTAATTAAATTAAATATTTTCGTTTTACCCATAAATAACGACATTTATTAATAGTGAACTACGAATTTTCACGATTATTGCTACAACTCTGAAACTTAACATTCTTTAGTAGTAAACACACACTAAACTTTAAAGTGTAATAATTAGACAAACGTATCACGTTCTAAATGTTTTGTTTATATTCTCATAAGGTATCAATATTTTTGTGTTTTTTGGTAAAGCAGATACAAATTAAAAATATAAAGATTCGTTGCTTTACTTCACCTCCATGTATAGAATATGATCATTGTTTTTTTACTAACTGCGAAAATAGCCACGTCATTTTGGTCAACACAAGTCAAAGCTAACCTTCAATGTTATAAACCAATTTGCCAATTTGGTACTAGTGACAGTTGCAGCTGCTACTTGCTATTTGATGACCAAGTCCAAAATTTGCGTTATATTATTGATTGGGACATGATTTAAATAGATTATTATATCTACTGGTTTGGTTTGGTTACGTAATTTTTAAAGCCCAAATTTCAAAAGGCCCATTATTATTGGACCGACTTGACTAATCTGGAATCTCGATACTTCGTTTATATCTGTAGAACCCGACCCGACTCGTTTTTGTTCGTGTCCTTGCTTCGTCTCCTTCGTGTTCTCATCTTGGCGCTCTGGGAAATTTCTCGCTCGCAAGTCGCAACGTTCTTCTTGGTTTTGCTGAACTTAGATCTTTCATTTACTTGTGAGAGAGAGGTCAGTCACTCTTTCTCTAAGTTTTCGTTTTTTTTCTTGTTCTTTCTTGATTTCGTTGCCTTAGTTTTTAGGGTATTTAAGTGTTTATGCTTATTGATGGATCTATGTTCGAACGAAATCTGATTTTGCTTATAGAAGTTATTGTTGGGTAGTCTAGAGTTAGGTCTCTGAAATTGGGAGTTAGAAAAAAGAATGATCTTTTTGGCTGAAATTTGTGCCGATAAGGTGTTCGACGAAATTCCTCTGAGAAGATTAGTATTAGACAAGTTCCTTTTTGAAGTTATAAATTTCCTTTTCTGCTTACAATTGATTATAGTTTAGTGTTTTTTCACTAGTTTTATCAATTCATAAGCTCCATTTGAGTTTGAAGAAGCTTGTAATTTTTTTGTTCCACCATTATACTCGTTCAATATCAGCTTGGTTTTGGATATTGATAGTTTAGAAACAAGTTATAAAAGGGATAATTTTTGTTGAAAGAAACTGCTACATGATGCGGTGGAATAGGATGGACTAGCTCTAACTAAGTAGAATCTGAAATCGTCAGTTTCTTTTCTATTATTAAGCTATCTCTCTTGGTAACCTGTCCTTTGTGAAGCAATATATAGAGTTATAGACAAGTGACTGACCTCTCTTGCTTTTTTTTTGGGGGCTGAACCTATGTTTGCAGGTAGAACACTGTTCCAGTAGCCATGGCAAAGCATCATCCTGATCTGATCATGTGCCGGAAACAACCTGGGATTGCTATTGGAAGACTGTGTGAGAAATGCGACGGGAAATGCGTGATTTGTGATTCTTACGTGCGTCCGTGTACTCTTGTACGTATATGTGACGAATGCAACTACGGGTCATTCCAAGGCCGGTGTGTGATATGCGGAGGAGTTGGAATCTCAGATGCTTATTACTGCAAAGAGTGTACACAACAGGAGAAAGACAGAGATGGTTGCCCCAAGATTGTTAACCTCGGGAGTGCTAAAACTGATTTGTTCTATGAACGTAAGAAATATGGATTCAAGAAACGATGATATATGGGTATTTCCGCTATTTGCACAATCCTTTTGATTGCTTCAACTACTTGGATCTCTTACTGCTATGTGTAAAACTTGTTTGTTGACGACTTCCGTTGCATAAAACATATATATTCCTGATCTTATATTGGATATCAATAAAGACCTTATGCTAAATTTTATTCTTATATTACAAAGGCAAAGGAAATAATAGCATGCATAATTTCTAAAAACAGCAAGAGCAGCAACTAGCCAGACTCGATCACACACGACAAAACCCGATAAACATATTCGAGTGATGATGTTTGTGATGTCCGGTCGTCTAATCCAGTTTAAGCAACCAAGAGCAAAGTAAAATTAAGCCTAGCAAATTGAGTATCCCACCAAAATCCAATTCTATCGCCAGTCTTGAACTTTCTTCCCTCAAGAATGTTATTCCATCCGTATAGTTTGAAATTCCCATCTGTTTCTTTCTTCATAGTAAGAGTTATTGCAACCTTAGAATCGTAGTCGTACACATCCACTAAAACTACCGAGTTCGGTTTTGTAATTTTTGCAGAACGAGGAGTACCCCATCTGAGTAAATATTTTTTCTTCTACCACATTTTTGGGCAACGTTAGTGTCTTACTCAAACCTGTGTCTGTCTCTGTGTCTGATGGTGTCAACGTTATGAAGATGTTAAATGGGTGGTTTGGATCATACGGCTTATCTCGACACGCCTCAGTTGTTGCCATGGCTATTTTACTCTCTTTAAAGCTTTTTATGTGAGATGTTTTTGTATTGAAGCATTTGTTTATGGGTTAAGAATGTATATAGAGTAACAAGAATTGTGTTGCATGGGTGATTTGTAATTAAGAGTTTAGGATTATAAGAAGATACAATTTAATAACATTTAATTTTATTCACTTTTAAATGAACACTTTGTATTGAAATGTAATATTATTTTAATCAAAAATTTCAATAACTTCTTCAATTAATAATATCAGGATATTTTGATTTATAATTCTTATCCTAACGTGTGTTTGAAAATTACATAAAAGTTTTTCCTTTACCATAGCATAATTATTAATTACATGAAAGTTCAACTTGAAAATTACATCAAAGTTTTTGCTTATCCTAAAACATTATTTGTTTGTTAAAAAAAAAAAGTTTCATAAACACTTTCTAATCAAACTTAATTTTCTTTGATTTACTCTAATTAATAGCTCGTGGATTCTTAACTCACTGAAATCAATATTTTATTATCACCATTCACCAATCAGATCACATCTTTGTTAACTATCAGATCACATCTTTGTTTAGTACACATTAAACTAGTTAGTATAATTGTTTTTGCAAAAACCGGTTCGCATGAAGTAGGATACTAGGAAACTAAACCTGAATAAAATGTCTAAACAAAATTGCTTGCTTACCACCAAAACTGATATGAAAATCAGAATTAGCCACATAAAAGAAAAAAATAAGTACAAAAAAAAACCATGCCTTTATGTTTCGTATATTTATTTTTTGTTTCCTTTAGAATTAAGAAAACCTAGAATTCGAAATACACCACCACCCCTAATTATGTACAACATAATAGAAAAAAATTTGGAAACAAAATTCTCCAAAAGTCAAAAACTTTATGTGAGTGTGTGTGCATGTGTAATGTGTTGTATTATAGATGCGTCTCCAAAAGTCAACTTTCTGTGAGTGTGTTGTTGTTATAGATACGTCTCCAAAAGTCAGCTTTCATTATCCTGAGCAGAAGCATGCCAATGGCAAGATAGGGCTTGAAGCTTTTTATTATCTTAAATTATTTGTTTTTAAAGGCCAATACTTTTATTAGTAGATCAAATCCATTAGGTCTTTTGGTAACAAAGCTCGTCAAACTCTTACATTAATATCTGTAGATAACAGAATCATACGTAGTGTATTGTCTTTTAAACCTAAGTCACGATTACAAGACAAGCTCATCTCAATTTGAGCCTTGGAGGATCACTGTTTATGACAACAACTGTTTCACACCATTTGCTTCAAGATGTCAACTTAACTTAATCCTTCATGCCATTTGTGTCCTCTTATTATATGCTCTCCCTGCATGAAATATCTTATAAAAGTTGGTAACAATTTTTTTGCATTAACAATATGCAGTGGTTTGTTGGTATTAATTAGAACAAGTTCATAAAAAATAATACTTTTGAATTTGATACAGTTAATTCTAAATTATTTGGGGGATCTACGTCAATCTTGTCATACCTACCAAATGTAAATGCAATCATGCTAAAAAAGCAAAAATATGTCTTAAAATGTTTTAAAGGAGTTAATTATGCGATTGAAGGAAGCAACTATGTATATATAATATAATTCAAAACTAAATAGAAAGTCTTCGAAACTAAAAAGGCCGGTGTGTGAGACGACATTTTGTGGCCATCTATAAAAGAGGTGAGAGAGAGAGAGAGAGAGAGAGAGACATAGAATAGAGAAAGAATGAGTTATTCATCAACACCAAGAATTGGGTTATGTTTGTTTCTCTTCTTCTCATTTGCTCTCATTATCTCTTCTGCTCGCATCAGTCTTTCGTTTTCAGGTACTTCCTCTCTTGATTTCTCTGTTTCCTCAGTTCCAAGTATTATGTAGTTTCGTATGAATCTGTTTCTTTGGTTATCCATTCTTTAAGCACTATATGGCTTACCTCACCATAATCTTTATCTGTTTTTCATAATCTTTTTATGTTTCTTGATAACATGGATAACTCATCTCTTAATCTCTGTTTTCCGTTATGATTAGTTCTTTTCTTTATAGTTTTTAGTGATTGAGATCTAATAGTAATAAGTGTATACATTTATTGGCCGGTGAGGTGTGGTGATCCGTATGCAGAACAGTGCTTGTCGTCTTAAATGATTGCTCTACAAACTCACCAAAAGAGAAAAGATTGATTTACGAAAATATAAAGAGAAACTTAATTACACCAATAAAAAGAGAAACTAGCATATTTAATAATGATCCCTAAATACATATATACACATAATTTTAATACGATATAATAGTATTATGAATGTTGTAGACTGACAAATTAAGTAAACTTGATTGCACATGAAACAATAGAATTTTAATTAGTATGTCATAGTCGGTGTTTGCTCTGCAGGAGATTTTTTTTTTTTTTTTAAATTTATGAACGTAAACTTAGTTTTTTTTTGCCAACTCGAAAAATTAGATTTAAAAAACCCATGTTTAAATTTAGAAAAAAAAGAAATTTGTTAAAAAGAACATTTTTTTCTTGGCTAAAATATCGTTTCTCTTTAGCAAAGACAATATATGATTTCAGAAGTTTTTTTTCCTCGAAATTTCAATCTACATGGCAATAATCCACTTTAAAGTTGAAATTTTTTATAAACGTTAATTAGTACGTTCTATCTACATGCCAAGTTTTTTTGTTTTTTTCTCATTTAGTTTGGTGCAATCATCTTTATTCCACGCAAATGAAATTGCTAGATTTTACTTCTTTATGAAATGATCAGTTTTAAAATTGCAAAACTAAAGTCAAATGACGATAAAAGTGATTCATATGAGGATGCATGATTTTGCTGAACTTTTTTTTTGTTAAAACGTTAATTTAAGAGTTGATTTTTTAAAAACAACTAAATAAGTTGTAAATAAGTAAATCTATATCTTAGTTTTATGTCCACTGTTTACAGCCAGCTGCTTGCATCAATACAATTTCTATCTATGTATATTCAAATCAAGCGAACATGAAACACGACGTTCGAGATTGTCTTCCCTGTAGCTAGTTCACCCTTTCGCCGATGACTTGTTCACACGGCCAAATCTTATCTTATTAAAACATAAACAAAAAAAACTTTTGGTGATGCCGACGAATCCAGTAAGAAAGTTATAATAAACTATGCAGTCTGGTCATAAAAACAATTATAGTATTAATAAAACCTTTTATTGTAAAGTAAAATACTATAGCTCATAATCTAATCTATGTTCACTTTCAAAAGCGTTGACATTACGACAAAGAAACAAGGACAGATCATACTACTACAACTATTTAAACAAATCAACATATCTTTTAGCAAACCGTGAAGAAGAGGTTTTGGGCCTAATCAAGCTACAACTAGAAAATTTAAAGAACAAAACATAATCTTTTTTTTTTTGGGTTACTTCAAAACATATACTTTTATACTAGTGTCGACATAGCTGTAAGAAAAACATTGGAAACGAGGGTGTTGAGATTCGAGTTCTGCCTTAGATACTCTAGTTGACATTTTAGTTCTTATATAAGTACAAAAGTTTTCAAGTTGTTATTGTATATCATTATTTTCTAGTACGTTTAAAATGTAATATAAACAACAAAAAATGCATATGACAGAAAATGAAATGACGGTGGTGCAAGAACGGTCACTGATGGTGAGCACCAACGACTACGGTGAGCCTTCAGCTAACGTTAGACATGATCCACCCCGTGGCGGCAGAGGCCGCAGACGTTGAGAAATTATGGATAGACAATCTTATATTTTCTTAATCTCCCCAACTCCTTTTGTGTAAGCTTGCAAATAATCTATATATACATATAGACCAATAAATTAAAGTTGTTTTTTTTTTTCTTTAACGAGTTATATATGTAAGCGACATAATCAGAAATAAACTTTGTAATATATAACACTTCGTTATTCTACATCTATTTGATTCACATGAATTAAACTGTTTATGGGCCATATCTATTAATTAAGCCCATAAAAAAGAACATATAGGCCCAAGACGCATTAAGTTCGTCGAGAAAATTTTCAAATGCTGCCAACAGCTCAGGAGGCCAATTCTTAAACGGAATCTATTACCTTTGACTGAAGAAGATTCTTCAATATACACACACACACATCACAACGAAGAAGACGACGAAGAAGAACAACAACGATGTTCTTAATCAAAAACCTCACACGAGTCTCACCATCTACATCATCATCGATCTTGACCAGATTTAGAAACTCCGGATCATCATCATCATCATCATACACTCTCGCTTCCCGTTTCTGCACAGCTCAAGAGACTCAGATTCAATCTCCGGCATCAAATGGTGTGGATCGGAGTCAATACGAAGGTTTGAGACCGACGAGAGAAGGAGAGAAGCCGAGAGTGGTGGTTCTCGGGTCGGGTTGGGCGGGTTGTAGGTTGATGAAAGGGATCGATACGAATCTCTACGACGTCGTTTGCGTATCTCCGAGGAACCATATGGTCTTCACTCCTCTCCTTGCTTCTACTTGTGTTGGCACTCTCGAGTTTAGGTCTGTCGCTGAGCCTATTTCTCGTATTCAACCTGCGATTTCCAGAGAGCCTGGTTCTTATTTCTTCCTCGCTAATTGCTCTCGCCTTGATCCTGATGCTCATGAGGTTGGTGGTTCTACACTCACTCTTTCGTTTATGGTTTTGATGAATTTCTTGGATTAGGTGTTTGATTTGGGAGATTTATAGATCAGATTGGTCACTGATGATGCTGGGACCTGTGAGATCATTTTTGAAATTTCCCATGTTTAAGTTATGAGTTGCAAAAACTTTGTTATATTTGTGAAAGCTGATACAAATCTCTCTGAGCTTTTTGGTTACTGTAACCCTTTAGCTTTTAAGAAAATTAGCTCGATTTGCAGAGTTGGTAGAAGACTAGGAATAGCTATTATTTCGGTAAAAGAAGTAATGGAGTTTCTTAATGGTACTAAAGTGTTAGCTTCAGTTTTGTTTTTGGTGAAGCTTATGGGGTTTGATAGTCTGTTGTTATATGACTTGTTTCTTGGTAATTAGGTTCACTGTGAGACTTTTACTGATGGCTTGGACACATTAAAGCCATGGAAGTTCAAGATTGCTTACGACAAGCTTGTAGTAGCAAGTGGTGCAGAGGCATCCACGTTTGGAATCCATGGCGTCATGGAAAATGCCATCTTTCTCCGTGAGGTTCACCATGCTCAGGAGATCCGGAGAAAGCTTCTTTTGAATCTGATGCTGTCTGATACTCCTGGTAAACAGAATTTTATCCTCTGAAGGATAAGAATCGGAATCAGAATTAGAATATAACAGTTCTTTTAATTAGGCATAGCGAAAGAGGAGAAACAGAGGCTGTTACATTGCGTCGTTGTTGGAGGTGGACCAACAGGGGTTGAGTTTAGCGGTGAATTGAGTGACTTTATCATGAAAGATGTTCGCCAAAGATATGCCCATGTGAAGGACGACATTCATGTTACCTTGATAGAGGTTTGTTTGTAAGACGCTGCTCCCTTTGAAATCTTCTTTGCAAATCATCACGAAAAGAAAAATTGTTTCAATGCGAATTTTACAGGCCAGGGATATACTTTCATCGTTCGATGATCGTCTTAGACGTTATGCTATCAAACAGTTGAACAAGGTGAACACATTAAGAAGTCGTACATGCAAATGGTTTTTGCTAACTTTTATGGGGCATTTCCTTTTAAAAACTTCTGGTTTTAATGTACATTAGTCTGGAGTACGGTTTGTGCGTGGGATTGTGAAGGATGTGCAGCCTCAGAAGCTAATACTTGACGATGGCACAGAAGTTCCCTACGGACTCCTAGTGTGGTCCACTGGTGTTGGTCCTTCTCCTTTCGTTAGGTCTCTTGGTCTACCAAAAGATCCTACTGGAAGGTTAGTCCATCAAGATCACTGTACTAGACCTTTTTTTGCTAAATATTACTCAACAGCAAGTTGACTTTTTGGATGTTTATCTCGATAGGATTGGCATTGACGAATGGATGCGTGTACCTTCTGTTCAAGACGTGTTTGCCATTGGTGACTGCAGCGGGTATCTGGAGACCACCGGAAAACCAACCCTTCCTGCTCTAGCTCAGGTAGATAACATTTCATACTCTGTTTCTGGCTCTCATTTCTTCTTAATAGTACATTTCTTCTATGTCACTGACCATTTCAGGTAGCTGAGAGAGAAGGCAAATACTTGGCGAATCTCCTAAATGAGATCGGGAAAGCCAATGGAGGACGAGCCAACAGTGCAAAGGAGATAGAACTTGGAGCTCCCTTTGTGTATAAGCATCTTGGAAGCATGGCTACCATCGGTAGATACAAAGCCCTAGTCGACCTCCGAGAGAGCAAGGTAACAAACATATACTGACTCACTTGATATTTCCTTGAAAAAGGCACTCATAAACGTGTCACTTGGGCAGGACGCAAAAGGGATATCAATGACTGGTTTCGTGAGCTGGTTCATATGGAGAT
This sequence comes from Capsella rubella, assembly GCF_000375325.1. NCBI lineage: Eukaryota > Viridiplantae > Streptophyta > Magnoliopsida > Brassicales > Brassicaceae > Capsella > Capsella rubella. The sequence continues at coordinate 7,400,598 of NW_006238920.1, read as the reverse complement.
CGGCCTATCTGACTCGAGTCGTAAGTTGGAGAAACCGCTTCTATGTCGCCATTAATTGGTTCACCACTTTCGTCTTCGGTCGTGACATTAGTCGTATCTGATCTATCTGTGTCCAAAGTGTTTCATCTCGGCCTACTGTTAGCGAAGTTGTTTGTACAGAAACACACATCAATAACAAGCTCCAGGTGAAGCTAAGAGTTTTAACTTTTTTTGTGTGTTGAGGTGAGTAATAACTTTTTTTTTTTTTTTTGTCATCTTTTGAATATACGGTTTTTTTGGTTGTTGAGAATTCTTCAGAACGAGAATTTTAATAGATTTAGTAATAATGATTTTTCTTCATCATCATGTATGATCTAATGGATCATTGAGTAAATAAAAGTTCTATGTAATGTAAACACAACAAAAATAGTGTGATACATGAAGAAGTACAATGTTCATAACAAATATCTAACATGGTGTAGTAATGATTTGTAAACATTCTTATTTTGTATTTAAATTTTTTAAACGCATCTATGGCTGATATAGAAACATGAGAGCATCTAAGGCTAATTTTGGTCAGTAGTACAAGAGTATCTCCACGAATCTAATAGTTAAAGAAAACATAAAAGCATTGTCTAAAAACTAAACAATCATGTGGACTGGTGCAACTATATTAGTGGACAGAACCTGAAGAAGTTTTTCATTAAAATATACAGTTTAAGTTTGGAACCTTATATAATCACATGTTTCTGAAGTTCATGTCAGTTGTCACGCATGCTCGTGTATTCTCTCCAAGTGTATTGCCTCTATACTATTATCATACTTGTTAATGTCTAGTTTTATTTTCTTTGTAGTATCCATCGTCGTCTCGATCTCTCGTCTCGTCCTACTTTATTGTTTTCGTTTTGCTCTTCTTCTTTTTTTTATACAGAGAGACATAATGCAGCGAAGCAATAATATATTAAGAAAAGGTAATGTCATGTTACAGTTAGCGAAAGGACAAGAGAGAGAGAGATGGAACACTGCGAAGTGAGAAAAAATAAAAATAATTGATAAGTGACAGTGTCGTGGTTCTGTCTTTAAAAAAAAATTATTATTTGATCTCTCTTTGTTTGGCTTTATGTCCGATTTCGATTTCTGCTCTATGGATTTGCTTCTAATTAATAAAAGTATTTATATGAATCCCATACATAAAGCAATAATTGACTTCATAAATATCTTCTTGGTTCCTCATTATAAAAATGATAATCATAATATATATATAAAATACGATTTTTATGGAGGATATTTCTTTTAGATCCGATAACAATATTTTTTTTTTAATCCCTTATCAATTATATATGAAACAAAACACATACTTTTCCTACAAACACATTTTTAATAATAATTACCTCGTGTTAAAAAGAACATATATATAGTGTATATTCATGAATGTGACCAAATGTGTGAAAAAAGTATGACAAGAAAAGAAAGCGGAAGTATGGCATTTCCTTTGAGGGATATTTTACCATTGCTTGTGTTTTCCTCAAGAGAAACCTTTGTCTAATATCTTAAGTCAATTACTATGAGTGAGTGTTTCTAACTCCGGGAAACAAAATCATTACTAAAGTATCTTATTAAGCTATAGTGATGGATGCTTGGACCCATTAACTCTAGTGTCTAGTCTCTAGTTTATGTTCTAACAGTTAGAAAACAAAACAAACAAAAAAGCTAAAAAAACTTCTATAGCCGAAGATTCCAAAGCCGAAGCATAGATGCTAGCTCTCTCGAATCACTAAAACATGCATCCGTTCATGTAAATTTCTTGAATAACTCTGGTTGTAAACCAAGATACACGACTCAAATCATTCATTTAACCAAGAACTTTTTTACTTTCCTAAGAAATGTTTGGTGAACCGAACCAATAAAGAGAGAAAAAGAAACTAAGAACTGGTTGGGGTCAAACGAAATGTCAAGTAATTCACTTGATCATGGTTGGTTTGGATACTTTTTAGAAAGTAGAAAACCATTTGCTTCTCTATGAATAGAAGACGACGGCGTTTTTGTCGGTTCACACGTGCACGGATTGTCCCAAGCATATAAATAATTAAAAACACTCTTATTGGTAGACAAGCCTAACATTTCATTAATCATGAGGTTTTTAATTTCCTTTATTTTTTAATCAACAAGTGTAGCTTGATTTCCGGCTAATAGAGTAATTAGTACCATCTTTGAAAAATATGCTTTGTTAGATATTAAACCATCCATATGCATAATGCATGCTTTGTACTTTGTGAAGTTGAAGAGACGTGTATGTGTACATGATCGATCGTGATCTTTAACTGTTTTCTCTTCTTTATCGTTGTATTTCTATATACAATAACGCCTTTGAAAAAAAAACAAGTTAACTGTTTATGTAATAGACCAAGCTAGCTACGTGTTTTATTGTACTCGCACAGATTTTGTCGATTATAATGACTTTGACTTTTCTATAAGTCTTTCTGATGGGAATTAAATTCGTGTGGTGCGCTTTTTCCATCTTATAACATGGCGCAAAAACCACAAAACTAGATATTTAAAACTTGTTGGTTTTTCATGGAGGAAACTAGCTAGTAGACTTCAACTAATGCGTTTGTACTCTCCAAGGATGATACAAGTATACAACTAAAGTACTAAACAATTGAAGATTGTTGATGGGTCTTGCATACACCAACTGAATCAAAATTTGGTAAAATACATTGATAAATATTGAAGAGACGTTAGTAAGAGTTTACACTACAAGAAAACATATCTGTTTCCGACCACCATTTCCGACCAAAATAATAGTCGGAAATTTTCCGACGAATTTCCAACCATTTTCCCACTAATTTTCGAGAAATTAAAATTCGTCGAAAATTGGTCGGAAATTAGCAAAATTTTCCGACCAAACAAAAGTGGTCGAAAATTTGTCAAATTAGTTGGTCGGAAATTTTGTGGTCGTGGGAATTTCGTCGTAACTTCATCGAAACATATATTATTCTTGTTTTTGTATTTTTTATTTTTAATTATATATTTTTAAAAATAAAAAATGTCGTCGGAAATTTGTCGGAAATATCTACGATCGTCGGAAATTCGTCGGAAATATCTACGGTCGTCGGAAATTTGTCGGAAATTCTACGGTCGTCAGAAATTCGTCGGAAATTCTACGGTTGTCGGAAATTCGTCGGAAATTCTACGGTTGTCGGAAATTCGTCGGAAATTATATGGTCGTCGGAAATTTGTCGGAATATTTTTTGTATGTTCCCGCGTTTA
>NW_006238920.1:7351689-7397249 GCF_000375325.1 Capsella rubella | reverse complement strand
ATATATATATATATATATATATATATATATATTATTTTTTTTAAATAATAAAAATAGTCGTCGGAAATTCGTCGGAAATAGTTTTCAAAATTAGTTTAATTTATTTATAAAAATGTTCAGAAATTGTCGACGAATTTCCGACCACCGAGAAATTTCGTCGGAAATTGGTAGGAAATTTTCCTACAAAATTCCGACAAATATTTCCGACAAATTTTTGACGATATTTTTTCGTCAGTAATTTCCGACCAATTTCCGACGAATATTAATTTCCGAACAAAGAATTCCGACGAATTTGATTTTGTCGAAATTTCGTCGAAATATGTCATTTCCGACAAAATTCCGACTAATATCGTCGTCGGAAATTAGTTTATGGTAAGTAGCTAGTTACATCTCTTCTGTGATATATATGGGCCTAGATACAATGGTACTCAAAGGCTAGGAATTCGAACATTCTTTACATAGCTATGATCCACCACAAGACCTGAAAATCAACTGTGCTATACGGTTCAGTGCAAGACAATCTTGCACCACTTAATTGTGGTCCATGGTCCTTCTTTTGGTGCTTGTGGTGATGACTCGAAACGTTGTCGTGAGGTTCATGCAGTACATGAAATCTTTTGTTTTCGCAGGCGTCATGCAGTAGATTCTTGTGTGTAAGTGTGTTTGTGACTATGCATGAGCCACGTGAATTGTGGAAAACGTAGGTTCTCTTTTGGTCTTTTAATGAATTTATGAAAACTCAAAAACAATTTCGATCAGTTCGATGATCTCTATAACATATCTAGTAATATTTTTTGTTCGAATATGTTGCAATGCAAAGTTCTGCCCATCTTCTCGAATATGTTTTTGGTCCGATAGTACAAGAATTATATATAAAAAAAATGTGAAAGATTTTGAATTGTAAAGAGTGGGGTTGTTTACAAAAACAAAATGCGAGGTGCATGTTTGATGCACGAAAAGACATCATTTCTTTACGACGTGTTCTATACCCACTCCATTCCCTCAACACTTGGTATTATTTTTTCTCTTTTTGGTCTCAAATCTCAACCAACGGTTGTGTTTTTGTAAAGCTTTTTACAATAGTACTAGTTGAGAATCCAAAATAAAATTTTGTAATGAACAAAGATTCACCAAGATCTTAGAATTTTCGTAATCTTGTTATAGTTGAGTTTTTAAACGTAACGTTAGTTTCTCATTTTTATCTTATGACGTTAGACATATCTCGCTTTAATTGTTACTATAACATTAGACAACCCTTTGATATTGTTTTTTTGGTTGTTAACGTATTAATTTATGGTTTTTCTTAAAGAACATGATTTTCTAACTTTGGTAATACAGTGAGCATCTACGAAATGATTCCTTTATACGTACACGACTTTTCATGAAATACACAGATGGCTAATACAAAAAATAATATAAACATGTTTAAACACGTAGAGACGTGTATGATAAGTGCAGTTATTAGTCGTCGTACGTAATTAGGTAGAGAAATACATATCTCGAATAATCATATAATCTAATTGGAAAAAAAAGTCATAGACCGAGTTTAAAATATAATTATTTTCAGGCAAAACAAAATGGATACTATACTACCGAGTCATGTGCGAATATTGCATAAGTGAGTACTTTTATTTGTTTAATTACGATACTGTCTTGTACTTATATAATAATGATTTCGATTAGGTATACTAAAAATGATGGTAGCTTAGAATACAGTAAAACCTCTATAAATTAATAATGTTGGGACCATGAAAATCTATTAATTTATAGAGGTTTTAATTTATCGATAAATTAATAATTATTAATTTATATTGAGATTTTCCTAATTTGGAAAGTTTTTTCAATAAAATATTTAAAAATAAGATTTCATCATGATAATTAGTATTTTATATAATCATTAACAAAGAAAATAATAATTATTATCTCTTGAAAGAGAATTCTAACAATTTGTTATATAGTAAAATATTAGAAATAAACTCTAACAAAAAATAATGTGTCTATATATACATATATTTTGAAAATTTTACCTAATTATTAATTTATAATATTGATGGGACCATATATTTACAAAGGATTTTCAAAAAAAATATTATCTTATTATTTTATCGAAATGTGTCTAAAATTACACTGGTCCCAACTTGGGACCGGAGAAATTTATTAATTTATAGAGATTATTAATTTATCGAGTATTAATTTATAGAGGTTTTACTGTATATACTACTATTGTGGAATCATCAAACAACAATGCCTGAAAAAAATAAAAATAAAATAGCAATTTCTTTTCTCTCTTTGTAATTTAAAAAAAAAACTAAAAATCAGTTGGAGAAATATGTAATTATATTATATTTCACTATCAAAATTATATTTCACTTCACTATCAATTCAACAGATTTAACAGTCATAACTGTATAAACTAATGTGTATGCATGTGTACATACTGAAAGGTTATATACTCTTATGTTTTGTTCAAATGATGGCTTAAGTATATGTAATGATTTATTCATTACATTGTTTCGAAATTTTATAATAATAGAAAAAAAAAATGGGCCTTCGGAAATCACGAGGAAATCGAAGGATGTCCTCTCGACCATGTGCGTCTGCTAAATAACAAACACATACTTCTCTTTGCAATTTTTGGGGTTTATATACTTCTCAAATTTTGCCCCCCAAAAAAAAAAAACTTCTCAATTATTCTCATATCTCAACACATATAATAAAGTAGGAATGGTACGTAGCAACTAGCAAAGTAGCCCACAGTCGTAAACATTTGTTGGATAGCTAGAACTGTCACGTGCACGCTCATGTCCATATATAACACACACATCATTGTATAACCTTTCCTTTTCCTTGGTTCACTTCATATAAATTGGCAAAAATCCAAGAAAATATAGGCTGCTATGCAATGCAGATTTATATGACTACGATTCTTACAAAATTTGGTTCTAATTTTGATTCTCTAACGAAGTCAATCTATATATGAAAATATAGGCTGCTACGCAATCAATGTAGGCTGCTGCCATCTAAATTTATTCATCAGAAAAAAAGAGCTAGATGATCATTAGATTTTATGGAAACATTAAGTGTAGGTGAAATTAAGTTGTTATTGTTTTGAATTGTGTAAGTGTTATGATCAACAAGTAAATATCTCATTTTGAGAAGCTTGAATGCTTTGAGTTCAAAACCTTACACTACCACAAATGCATGGAAATATCGATGTTATTCTTAAGGATCGACGCAACATCATGCGGGAAATTGAATACGCTAAGTGAAATGTATATCTTTTTTACGGATTTTATACTTACGTACTATGCAAATGATATACAAGCAACAAAAAATGAAGAAACTCAACTGATTTTAACCCCAAAAAATCTTAAGAATGCCTAACTACAAAGATAAAAAAGACCAAATTAAATAGCAAAAGAAACAAGACCAAAAAGAATTGAAAAACATGACACATCAAAGCTCTTTATAGAGTGAGATTCGTGAGATTAATTTGATTGTTTGATTTCATTGATAGGTGAGTCCTTAACTAAAAGATCACTAAGCCATAATGTCATCCATGGACTCATCTTTGTGCCTAAATGTTCAATTATTTTGGTAAAATGCGAACACTCCATTTGATCGATACTAATTTCATTCATCGCATTTTTGATTAATCAAAAAAATTTAAAAGAAAATTTCTAATAAAAAACGTTTAAGTATATATGCGAAAAAAAAAAAAACTCAATGGAAGATTTCATAAACAATTACCACAAAGAGTTTATACAATTGTACCGGAATAATATCGGACACTCGAATATTTCAATAATTAACAAGAAACACAGAAGATAGTCTTAGTATAACCGACCTATAAACAACTAACCACAAAGAGTTTATATAGGTGAGTGAGCCTATGCGAGAGGCAAATCTAGTAGTTAAAAGCTATACAACTGGATTAAAGTCTCTCCTATGTTGTTTCTTGATTTACGATAAACATGGTACGTTTAGGTTTGCCAACTCTAGTCATATATGGTCGATCTTCATGTGAAAATGTTTTTTTCTCAAATAAAGAAAAATTGTTTTCAAGTGAGTAATTGCATATATATAGTGAATTGTGTAGTCAAATACTTATTTATATTCTTGTCGTATAATAATAATAAAAAAAGCATAAATCGTAAATGCGTGTTGCAAAAACAGTTAAGAGAAAGGGAAAAAAAAAAGAAGTGGTCAAGGAAACGCCTCAATATTGCTGTACACAATTCAATGTCTCTCCTCTCTACTAACTAGAAATGTTAATGATTCATTCAAGCTTTTTGAATTTATAAGTATATATGATAATGAACGAAGTTGATAATTAGATATGTATTTTGTTATCTATCTTTTTTTTTTTTTAAGTGCATTAATCGGTGCAGACAATTGAGAAATAAGAAATGGGTGATGTTGGACTAAGTGATTTTAAATTAATTAAAACAGCTTTTTTGATAATCAAATAAATCAAGAGTACTGATGTGCCAGTTTTATTTTAAAATTTTCCAGTGATTAATTTATCAGCCAACTAATTTTTACTACTATATATAATACATTAATACTATCCATTATTTTTTAAGATTTTTTCTTTCTTCTTCTTATACTATTTGTTGTCCATTTTACATTTTACAGTACATATTGATATCGATTAGTTTCTAGCTCCTTTATGTAGTTATCAAAGTATAAGAAATATTTATATTTGTCGTCAGTCCACAAAAAAAGTTTAAGTACATATATGGTAGTTTCTCTAAAGTAAGAAATGAATATAATTTTATTTGGTAAACTTTGGTAAGTGCAAGTAAAAAAAACAAAAGAAAAATACTACTTGTACAAAGAAAAAAAAATATATATATATATATATATATATATATATTTTCTTATAACTTACACGAATTGAAAATTGAAAAGTTTTGTTCTTGTTAATGTTTTTATAACTTACTTTTAATTAGCGTGTGACACTTTTCTCTAATTTGTTTTTTTTTTCATTCAACAACGTAATAAAAACAGCAATTTAAAAACCCAAAAAAAAACAGCAAAATTACCCTTTTTATCCTTCAAATAAAATAAATAGAAAAACTCAATAAATAAATAAATAAAAATGTAATATTATTTATTTATTATTTGTGATTTGTCTATACATCTTCTTCTCTCCCTTTATATAAAGAAATCACACAAACCTCAAAAAATTCATCAAACCCTTTTCTTCTTCTTCTTCTTCACCACATTTTTTTGTTTTTGTTTTCTTTCTTTCACTCATCACATCATATTGAGATCCTCTCTTCTCTCTTTCTTTCTCCGGCGATGGTGGTTGCTATGGACAAACGTAGCAATGTGAAGGGAGATCCCGGCGCCGGAGGAGACCGGAAGAAAGAAGAAGGGTTTGATCCGAGTGCACAGCCGCCGTTCAAGATCGGTGATATAAGGGCGGCAATACCAAAGCACTGTTGGGTAAAGAGTCCTTTGAGATCAATGAGTTACGTCGTCAGAGACATTTGCGCCGTCGCTGCTCTTGCCGCCGCCGCCGTGTATTTTGACAGCTGGTTCCTTTGGCCTCTTTATTGGGCCGCTCAAGGCACCCTTTTCTGGGCCATCTTCGTCCTCGGCCACGACTGGTATAACTCTTTTTAATCTTTTACGTTACTTCAAATTTAATTAGTGTTTATCAAAATTAATTAATTTTTTCCAACTTCATAGTAATTGTCATTTTTTTTTTCCTTTATAAATTGCCTCGAATTCTTAAATTACTTTTGGAATTTGCAAGTTCGAGGAAGTATTTGTCGCTAACTTTGATAATTGTTCTTTTTTTTTTTTTTTGAGGTTACTTTAAATTAATTTATTATTAAGAAAGAAAAAAAACATAAAAAGAGGATCCAAGATTTCTGTTTTTAGATTTTTTGTTTTTGTTCTGTAACGTTCCACGATGATTTGATTAGTCGTAAGACTCGTAACAAAGGAAAATATCTAAAAAGACTTTTACTATTATTATTTATAAATTCCGCATTTCATGGATCTACTACGTTCGAACTTCCCAATTTATAACTTTTATTTATTTCCTCTAGATCTCCTGCATATCATTCATGAAAATATGGACACATTAATATAAATGTACTTTCAAGATTTATACACGTCATATATATATAGATATAGATATTACTTGAGGTTTGTCTTATTAATTTATGAAAAAAACATAGGAAAATATCAATAATTTTTTTATTGCTTATATATATATATATTGTATATGAATAAATTGATGGATGTGAAAATAAATAAAATGATGATACATTGCAGTGGACATGGGAGTTTCTCAGACATTCCTCTGCTGAATAGTGTGGTTGGTCACATTCTCCATTCCTTCATCCTCGTTCCTTACCATGGTTGGTAAGTTCTTTTATTTTATTTTTTTATTCTACCATTATTTTTATTTTTATTTATGGTGTATTGTTGCATGTTAGATCATATTAATTTGATAGCATTACATTTGTTTTTTTTTTGGGGTATATGTATATTTTGTAAATCGATAATAAATAATGCATGTGACTATGTGATGTGGCTTTTTTATATACTTCCACTCCAAAAAAGCATCAAATCTTCTTTAGTAACCAAAGAAAAAAAGAAAGAAAGAGAGTATCAAAACTTTTAATTAAATGCTGTGGGCCTATTTATGGCCCATTAGCCAACCTGAACTTGAAGTAATTTATGTACCTTTGTCTAATTACTGTTTTTTATTGTTTAGTTTGAGATTCATGTACTCCTAAATGTATTTATCATTGGCTGATATTATTTGATGTATGCATAAATTATACGAAACATTATGGTACAATACGTTTGTTACTTATGTATAGAATAAAAACAAGAATTAATTTGTATTTCTAATGATAAAAACAAGAACTAATTTGTGTGAATTTGTGAATTTGGGATTGTATAGGAGAATAAGCCACCGGACACACCACCAGAACCATGGCCATGTTGAAAACGACGAGTCATGGGTTCCGGTAACCTTTCCCTCTCTCCCTCTTTGTCCTCTTCTCGTTTTTTTTTGTTTTTTTTTTTCTCATGCATAATGCTAACTCCTATAATATAGTTTTAGTTTAGGCAAAGTTGAATCCTAATAACGACCATCAGTTATTAAAATAAAAAAGATTTGCAAGTGTCGTCGTCGTTCAATCAGTAAATTGATTTTTTATTTTATTTTAGTGGGTTATAGCCTTATAGAACCAACTCTGTCTAAGTATATAAACTTTAATAATGGACCACTTATATTCGAATCCTTGGCATAGAATAGAACGATGCTCTCTCGAAAATGCGAATACTTTTCTTTCTCTTTTTGGCGTCTTCGTGATATTTTTTCTTGTCTTGATCTTGAATAAACTATACAAAAACAAAGAAATTTAGAATGCACATGCAATGTATTTTTTTTGATATCACGAGTAAAAAAGCATAATGTAAATTTTTTTATATCTTTATAGTACTAACATTTTAAAATGAACAAACGTTTCAGTTACCAGAAAAGGTGTACAAGAACTTACCCCACAGTACTCGGATGCTGAGATACACTGTCCCTCTCCCCATGCTTGCTTATCCTCTCTATCTGGTAATTTTCCCCATTTATTTTTGTTTCTATAACATTTGTTTGAAGTAATAATGGTATAAGCTAAAAATTGTGGTGGGATTGTTTTGATTTGATCTGATTTTGACAGTGCTACAGAAGTCCTGGGAAAGAAGGGTCACATTTTAACCCATACAGTAGTTTGTTTGCTCCAAGCGAGAGGAAGCTTATTGCAACTTCTACTACTTGTTGGTCCATCATGTTTGTCACCCTCATTGCTCTATCGTTCATCTTCGGTCCAATCTCTGTTCTTAAAGTCTATGGTGTGCCATACATCGTAAGTTATACAACTACAACAACTTCATATTTTATATGAAACATTTTTAGATGTTTAGACATAAATTTGGATTTTGTTTTGTTGTTTTTTTCAGATCTTTGTGATGTGGTTGGACGCTGTCACGTATTTACATCACCATGGTCACGATGAGAAGTTGCCTTGGTACAGAGGCAAGGTAAATATCATTTTTAATCCCTAGAGAAATTTGCAATGTTACTATGATTAATTATTTTTGTTTTGGATTAATAGAGGAGTTGTTTGATTGAATAGGAATGGAGTTATCTACGTGGAGGATTAACAACTATTGATAGAGATTACGGAATCTTCAACAACATTCATCACGACATTGGAACTCACGTGATCCATCACCTATTCCCACAGATCCCTCACTATCACTTGGTTGACGCCGTGAGTGGTCGATTCATTTTCATTATATATTAATATTACTGAAGAGAGATTAAGCTAATCCTTTTGATAAAAAGAGGTGATTAAATTAGTGATTGTTTTGGTGATTAATGACAGACGAAAGCAGCTAAACATGTGTTGGGAAGATACTACAGAGAACCACAGACGTCAGGAGCAATACCGATCCACTTGGTGGAGAGTTTGGTCGCAAGTATTAAGAAAGATCATTACGTCAGTGACTCTGGTGATATTGTCTTCTACGAGACAGATCCAGATCTCTACGTTTACGCTTCTGACAAGTCTAAAATCAATTAAAAATCTTCTTTGTTTAGCTCTCTCTCTTTCTCTCTATTAGGAATAAACCAGCACCTCTCTCTTTTGTTTTTTTTTTTTGTTGTTGTTGTTTTTAAGTTAAAACTTTAAAGTGTACTCGTGAAACTTTTTTTTTTTTTTTTTTAAATGTATTTACATTACAAGACGTAAAGTTTTGTTCTTCCTTTTTTTTTTTTAATTTCCGCTTTTCTGTTTTAGTTAACATCAAAAAGATTTGAATAGTGTTTAGTTTTCAGACAAAAGTAAAGTGAAAAGAAAAAGACAGTTCCACTGAAAGTACGACAAAATGCACGCCGTTTGTGGTCCCTGTCTTAACGACAATGAGTGTCACGGAGTTGTCGCTTTTCTTTATATTTTATTAGGCCTTCACGGCCCAAATATGATTATCAAAAGCCTCTTCAATGCATATATCTTAGTAAAATCTAGTCCTTAACTCATAAACACTAAAAAGTAAAAACTCACAAGATTGTAGAAGTAATGCGTTCGAAAAAACCAAGACTTATTGTATATTTTGTCAAAGAAAGATGGAAACAAGCAAAAGAACAAATCCCAAAAATGGCTACGGGCCTTTTGTTTTTCAAATCGTTGTCTGTTTAGCAAAATGGAAAACAAAAACTCTAAATGGAGGTAATGGGAATCGATAATGTCAGTTTCATAGATATTACCGTAAAAGTTTCAAACCGATTTGACATCATGAACCACTAAAAATAGAATCCCAAACTCATGAGTATAATTGTGCTGTCAACATCCGTGGAAAATTTCATGCACCACCTAAATTCATGATCTCATAATTCACTTTGCACACTAGAATACAAAACGAAAAGGATATGCCTGAAACCAAAAGCTATATACCACACTTAATAGCTCAGCTTTAAGCCTATAATAATATACATTTTATAGTGACAAAGCACAAACTCAAACCAAGCCGATTACAAAACTCTTTGAGGAAATCTATGTAACTATCATCACCATATATATATAGATGAAATTACAACAAACACTTATCATATCACTTTGACTCTTGCAGGAAACTTTATTCCAGCAGTTGCCTCTTCAGTCGAAGAATCTCTAGAGGCGACAAGTTTTACGATTAAAGGATTAGCGGAAACATACTTTTGGCTCGCTTCGGCAAAGCTTGGAGCAAGAACAGTTTGCAGCCATTGATCGCATGTTCTCTCTTCGTCTGGTGACCATCTTAAGGCAGCTAGAATCTGAAGGATCGCATCGTTTTCTATCTCTAGGTGTGTTTCAGGTCCAAAGGACCGATGAAAATGCAAAAGAACGTTCCTTTTTATGTTCTTGGCTAACCCATCAAAGTCAATCTGCTTGAACGTCACTTTCCCGTCTACTTGTTCCATAAAATCCTCAAGCCAAGCTTCTGTGTTCTCGGACATTGCAGATGCTTCATCTGCGTTTGCTTCTGTCTCATCCACCGGAAGATTAAGATCAAGAAACGAACGTTGAGACTTAAGGGCTCGAAGCTCTGTAACTCCTGTGTCTGTCTCCTCTTGTCTTCTCTTATTCAGACCACCATTCTTGTTAACGTTCAAAGCATTGTCGGCTAGTTTTATCTGAAGTTTCCAGTTTCTTGCACTGAGAACGCTTTCCTCGGAATATTTGATTGGCTCTTCAAGAACATGACCATCACTGTCTTTATTAATTCCAGAAATAGTAGCAACAACTATAACATTTTTCATACTGATTTCTCTCCCATGTGAATCACGGATTTTTCCAGTTCTCACAGCATCTGACAATCTGACCTGATCAACAAACTCGGCTTTCTCAACGTTTTCAATGAAAACAATAGAATCCGCCCTCCTTGCCACTTCGCCAGCAATATAGTCAACAACTGTTTTCCCTCTAAATCTGTCATCAAGACTGTCCTGCGACTGGAAATCCACACAAATGCAGTTGTCTTGGCCACCGCAGAAGACTTCAGCAAGAGCTGATGCTACTTTCTTTTTCCCGGCTTTATCAGGTCCAAGAAGAGCAAGCCAAACATTACTTGTGTTTGCTATGTGGTTTCTTCTCCTGGACTCATCATCTCTGTATCCACAAACGATTTCGCTAATGGCGTTTACAGCTTCGTTCTGAAAACCGACTTTCCGAGAGAGTAATTCCCTGAGAGACTTGAAATCTTTGCAATACCTTGGGGCCGCCAACAATGGTTTTGCTATGATCATTTCAAAGTCTCTCTTTTCAACTGATATCGGTGTGCTTGATTCCTGGTTTTTCGATGCGTAGATTGTTCCCAACCCTAAATCTGTCGTAACACAGCTCAAAGGCGAGTTTGTTGTGCGACTTGCTGGATCCTCGGTCTGTTTAGGCTTCGAGATTTTTACTGATAAACCGGGTTGGTGTGGCAGATTCTGCGCTTGAGCCATCCCCTGAAAGCTTTCAGATGTCCTAGTGCATACAGTTTTTTCAGTTGGGCTTCCAAGACTCATCTTGGTGTGGCTAGACGGAACCAGCTGAAGCGGGAATTGCGGCCTAACGGGCTGGAAACTGAGTTTAGGAAATGCGGGAGTTTGATGGATCCTTTGACAAATGTCGTCCCATTTCTTCTGCAAAGCGGGAATCCTAGAGGCTAATGCGTTTGGATCATCTTTAGCCTGCACTGAATAAAAGCAAATACGCTCAAGAAACTGCCCTAGGAGCAAAAACATTATGAAAACAAGTTTTTTGTAGCAATCAAACAGTTTCAACAACACTTATTTAGGATAAAGCTCATAAAAGCTGCACCTTTCGGAGAAGTCCTTTGTCTTGTTCAGGCTCCACATTTCGTAACCAAGAAGGTAACTTCTCCGCACATTGATCATCTATAAGTGACCCGGACTTTGCAAAGGCTGTAACTTCTTGCTCATACTTCTCATTACAGAGATGACACCGAGGCAGAGTCTGATTCATTGAGTTACTAAACGGTACTCTAAAATCCGATGTTGATGAGAAAAACCCTCCAAACGGAACAAACGAGCCCATCAAACTGTACATAACCAACATAACATCATCGTTTCAGCACAAAAATTCAAACTTTTCCAACTTTATATACAAAAACAAAGCATATAAATCAATCAATACCTGGATTTTGGATAAACCCCTTGACTCGAAGAAGATGTAATAGGAAGAAGATGAAGATTCCATTCTCTATCAATCATCGGAAACCTCTCAATCAGCTTCAAATACGTCTCGTTACTCGAAACACTCCCAATAAACCAAAGCTTCTCACGGTGAAGCTTCAACAAATCCGAGAGCTTCAACACAAACTTCTCAACAACATCACCTGAGAAAGCCTCACTGGTTAAAACCTTCAACTCTCCAAGATTCAAAACCATTCCTGACTTCAGTCTCCCTAAATCATCAACCTTTACATCGATCCTCGACCCTTCAGCCAAAACTTCACTAATCTCTACACTAACTACACTTAACCCACTAATCTCCAGAGGTAAAAATCCAAACTTTCCTCTGTTTATCGAATCAGTAAACATTTTGAGAGCTTCACCACCACAAGCACCAACTAGTAATGGATTCTTCTTATCTTTCCTCCCCAAAACTTCACCGATCCTCCTACAATTCTCGTCGAAATCAGCAAAAGGAAACCCGAATCTAACCCGACCCGAATCAGATTCCGGTAGATTACATAGAAACAGAGGAGGGACACGAGATCGTGACGTGAATCTCGACGAGAACTGAGACGTCACCGGAGGATGAAGCACGTCGAGCTTAATGTCGGTGCTTCTAAACCCGGCTTCACCAAAGACCCGACTCACAATCGGGTCGTCTAAAATGGATAGTATAAAATACTTCAACTCAACTTTCAAAACCGACGTCGTTTGGGAGCTGTTCCCATGTATCTGATGGAGATGATAAGTCTCCGGGTGACGTCGTTGAGTCGCCTGAGACCTTTTGATCGCAGCCATGAGCGAGTTCGACACCGGAGGATCCTCTTCCACCGCCGTCGGAGACTTCGAAGAAGGTAGCCTGTCCAGAGAAACTCCGACGCAGAGCTCAAGCGCGCGAAACTGGAGACGTGAGGAGTAAGGTGTGTTATGAGCGGCGCGTGAGATACAAACTTCTCTGAGGATCGACGAAGGCATCGTCAAAAGACCCGAAACGGCGTGAAGAGACGTCGTTTGAGCGTGGCTACGACGACGCGCGACGGAGACAGCGTCGTCTAGTGCACGTGCCGTTTCTTCGGTTAAACATTGCCTCGCCGTGGTTACCGGTGTCGGCATCGCCTCTCCGGTCCGGTTTAGCAAAATCCCGATATTAAACCGAACCAATACAAATTCATATAAACAAAAGGAGAAACCAAAACAAGAAACAAGAAGATGAAAAATCAAGAAACTATAATAAAAAGAAAGCGTGAAAATATTTCTTGAAATGGGATTTATACGACAAAGATATCAAAAAACGAGTAGTCGCTTTTACGAAAAAGAAAATGGATTTTTATTATGTATATTTCTTTATAATATATAGTTTTTATGTTTTTGTAAGTTTGTTTACTTTGGTTTCAATCCTCAGAAGGCTTCTGAGAAGAAGATATGTAAAGAAAGAAGAGTCGCTGTTTTGGTGGTCTATTGGCTATGAAACCCCACTAATATATTTTTATTTATTTTATGTATAGTAGTAATGAGTTATAATTATTATTATGAATTGAGTATGAAACTTTTGTATTTATTTTTGTAATGTTGTGTGTTGTGTTATGTGTTGCCCCAAATCCTCGTGTAGTATTGAAAGAGCAAAGGCACATGTGGTGAGCATAGATTCACTATGGCCCAACTCTAAGATCTTCCTTTGCTTTCATTCGCTTAAACTCTTGAATAAATTTTTCGATTAAAAGATTTGACAATCCACATTGTTTTTCACAATTATTCGTTTTTTTTATTGATATTTTTTTTGGTGAACTTTTTTTTTATTGATATGAAAACAGTTTTATTTAGATTCTTTCTTCTCTTATTCTTATCTAAAAGTGAAACTATTCAAGCTCACAAGAAGCAAAAAAAAAAAAAATCTAATAAGTATGAGTGAGTGAGTGAGTATCTATGCCAAATCTTCTACTTTCCGTTTTTTCTCCAACTTGTGTTTGTATTCTGTGAAGATTAACTAACTAATTTCCAAAAGTAAATAGTTCGATTCAGACGAACTGATTCATTTTATATATACTGTTGAGTTTTTTTAGTTATGTTCCTCTTTTTTTTTTTTTGATCAAACATTTTTTTTTGTTAGTTCTATTCTAATTAGTAGTTGGAAGTTGACAAAAAAAAATTAGTAGTTGGAAAAAAGTTATAAGAAATTGTCTGTAAATTTAGTATGTAAATTTTACTCATTTCAAGTATAGATGTTCACCATCTCTTTTATTTCTTGTGTTGAAATATTTTTGGGCAGAACATTTGGCTTGAAAATCTTGATGTATATTTTGATGTGTTTTAGTTCTTTTTATAGATTGTTAAATGTTTTAACAAGTAAAAAAAAAATGAAGATTATATCAATAAACTGAAAATGGAGATGAAAGTATTGTAACAATCATCTAGAAGGCCATTCAACAAAATATAAGACTTGCCATAGGATTATATTCAACTAATAAATATACAGTGTTAAAAAAAAACAAAAGAATAGTTGAAAGAGATAAAATTTTGCATTTTCCTTTATGTGGGATTATTACGGATTTTGCCATTTTTGTTTCATCATTTTCACTTAAATTTTTATGGATTTGCCATTTTTTAATATTTAAAATTATACTTGCTTATGATTTGTTTGCTAAATTTATTGGTTTCGTAACAAATACTAAACTTTTAAAACAAACAGAAAAAAAATCCAAAACATAACATGTAAAAATGTGTATTTTAAATTTTGAAAATGGCTACATTTTGACATATTCATAATTTTGTTTATTTTTAAAGTAATTCATATTATTTCAATAAAGCAATGCTACAACTTTACTAAACTACAAAAATTTTGATCAATTTTTTTAAAAAATCGAGCAAACATGATGATTATGGTAGAAACTGTTGTTCATGAAAAAGCTAAAATGATTTAATGTTACATCATTACTAATACTTTATACAAATAGGATCTTTAAAATAAAACTGAAAAAAATATTTTCATTTTTTTTTTAGATTTATAACTTGAAGAGATAATTAGGAATGATTAACAAAGACAAGTCAACTTAATTATAATTAAGCATATATTCAGTGGTAGACAGTGATATAATTTTACTTTTAAGAGATTAGATGGATGTGATATGGTAAAGAATAAAAGCATGAGTAAGTGATTAGGCCCCAACCCCTTTTATAAATTCCACCACCACCATTTATATTCTTTTTTTTGTGTGTCATTGTCATTCAAAAAGTCTTTTTATTAATAATACTCCATGAAGAAAAAAAAATTAAAAATCAGTATATCATATTTTTTTACCTTTATCTTCCACATTATTTTATATTCTCTCTCAGCCACAAAGGTCTCCTTTTGTCTTTCCCCTTTAGGAAAAGGAAATTTTACTCAATGACCAATCATTATTACCACAAAATAGTTTATTATTTTCAGGCCAATTAAGGACAAACAAACATTGATCATTCGAATATTGGCTGGTTTTTTTTTAAAAAATCAATAATAATTTTGTTTTCAAGTATTTATAATAAGTATACATTAGTAAATATCGTTTCCAAAACTAGTATCACCATTTACACTATTACTTATTGAAGCCATGATATAAAAACCTCTCAACATCGCAAACTGTACGTGAAAATAGCATCTCATCTATATCATGTACAGTATATTAGTATTATGAGAGTGTAGTAGGTATGGTAATACGGTATAGTGACTATGTTTGGAAAAATTAAGATCGCAATAAGTGATCATTACTTGATACTTCTACAATACAACGCAATAATGGATCCTTTTGTTTAGCATCTTGGATACTATAAGCCAAATATTTATCGTTTAAAAGTATACTTCATAGGATTAAGACATATAACCTAATTAGTTTGTACTTAATATCTTTAGTGAATCACTGCTTGAATATCTTTTCAAAAAGCATGTTCTTGACAACAACAAAAAATGTGTAGTTTTACATACTTTTTTTTATTGAAAATGTTTAATATAATTATACATGCTGATTTGTTTTTGCATTCTATTTATCTTATAAGCAACTGAAATCCTGATACAACGAGGACAAAGTAATTGAAATTGATCATTTTGTAGTTTCTAAATCATGTGTTTTATAATTATAATAGACAATATAGATTACACATGAATGATGTGGTGATGGTGACTCTACCGAGGACGATTCTTAACTTTTAAATTTTGATTTATAATCAAAATTGATTTATCAAGATTTTTTTGGCAATGTGTATCATAAAATTTAAAATAATAATTTGGAAATGAATAAACAATAAGAAGAAAAGTGAATCATATTGATTTATCTAGAGGGTTTGTAAAGAAGATTTGCGTTTATTCTACGTGAAATACTATATAACAAAAGACAACGGAAATTGAAACTATCATGCTTTTGAAAATATATTTCTCTTAATAATGGCTTTGATTCATGTCTTTCTTATGAAACATCTCCATTAATTTAGTCTATGTAGCATAATTACATCAATTAAAATATCAAATTGTAAGAATGAGATTCAACTTTCAAAGGAAACAAATCATGAATTGTCGTCGGAGCAATTTGCTTAGATACTTATCGAGGGTTGACGTTACAATATAATGGGAGTAATTAAGCCCCTCTTCGTTAATTAATCTAGATCATTAAATTTGAGATTTATATAGTTTGGTGGTTTATATTGGATTATGATAAATATATCGTTTAACCCCTTTTTCTATAGTCTCAACCACGATTTCGAGGTGTTGTGATGTGAGTGATGGATCGCAGGTAAAGGGACAAAGATAAACATAATTCCTCTGGTTACAAAAAGACGTTGGACCTATTTGGTTTTGGAAAAGCCTATAAAGAAAAGGAGAGGAGATTAGAATTATTATCAAACTAATCATGTTTTTCAACATAAATATTTGGTCAACAACAAAAAATTATATTCACAACCACTCCAAAATTAATCCACATTTTAAATTATTTTTTTGTATTTGAACATTCAAAAAAGTTTCTTGAAAGCAAAAGTTACTATTATAGGTTTAGTAACTTAATGAATGTGAAATCTATGTATGATTATACATACATATATATAGGAATAACACAAAAGTGAGAGATTCCGACGACATTGGACATCTGATTATACGAATAGAATCATGACACCTAAGTTTTTTCTTTTGTCAACAAAAAAACATGAAAAATCAAAGATGAGACAATGGATTGTTATGGGAGAGCGAACTGAAAACTCTCTCGACTCCACAAAGACACAGGAGTCGATTCCAATTAAAAGGTATTCGATTTGACCCTTACTTTTCTATATTATTCTTTTTCTTATTTTCTCAGAGCATCTTAATTATTTTGGTTTACGACAATTTTTTATTATAAATTATATACTTTTTCTGACCATCCACTGATTTAATTACACGATACCAAACAAAGAACATCAAATAAAGAAAGTGGAATCTATTAGTTTCATCTTTTTTTGGATACGCAAATGTGATAGCATCTATTAACGATCACTACATTTCGTAACTTAAGCATCAACTATATAATAAATATGCTGGTTTTTGAAAATATATAATAGTTTAGTTCATTAGGGTTTCTCAACTGATAATTCTAAATACACGACATGATCTTATGAGATGATAGTAAATATAAGTATATTCAACTTCTGAGCCATTCATAATATTAATTTACTGCATGCTGTTTATTATTACAGCTCCAAATTTAAACTAGAGGAGATGTTTTTCACTCGAACACAACGTTCGAAATACCATGCGATCAATATTAAACTTAGAAATCAAAACAAAGTGAAGTGAAAGATTAATTAGTTTTTTTGTCTTTATATAAGGATTGCAAAACACTTTCAATTGTCAAAAGATAACGCAGATGTTTTCATCTTTTCAAAAGTAGTATGTTTTATATTAAAATGCAATGACTTTTTCTTTTATGAGAGTACTTGAGTGTGAAGGCTCCAGCGATTACGGACGTAAAGTCGAATGTTTCAAAAGTAAGTGGATCAACGTGTAATTATGTTAGAAATTTTTCTTTGTAAATATTCCAAGAACATGTTGTCCTATAGCTCCTGACATGCGTCAAGTAATTAGTGTCTTCAAATTGATATGTAAAATAAATATTAAAAAAATGGACGCAACGATGATTATGTTTAGTAGAGAGGGATTGAAACTTTTGGGTGGTGTCGTTGTCGTCTTGGTGACACTACCACGACAATGTTTGTGGTAACTAGTCAATCGTGGTGACCTACTTTTTTTTTGTATGTCTTTGGTAAAGGAGTCAAAAACCATATTAACATTATTGTATGTTAAATTGAACTAAACTTACGGCTTTGATTGGGAAGTATATATATTTAGAAACTGTTAAGGACGTGAATAGAATTGATAAACAAACGGTTAAAACGAGTTATTCGAATAATTGTATGGTTAATATATGCATGCGATTAGTAGAGTTAGTAAAATGAAGTGATTACAAACCACTAGGTTGACAAACGGAGAGTTGGATTTTTCTGATTTTCTTCCATTTCCTTTGAAATTTTATCTCATCTTGTCTTAATGCTTTTTTAAGAAACGTCAAAATTTACAATATAATTTGTTGTATAATTATTAATGTTTATATTTTGTGGTCATACATGGTTAAATCTTCATGTTTTTCCACATTCTTATTCATTCAAAGGAAAAAAAAAAATCAAAGCTTCGATTTAGGGTTAGTTGATAATTGGTGTGCTATTATCATGTTTTAAATTAAAGTTTATATATTTTCTGTACTTTGAAAATGTTGATACCATTGGAAAATAATCAATGGGGAAGCTTTTTAGTACTTTAAACCGTCCAAACTCTTACATTTTGACTTAAATGTGTTCTTACATATTAGTTTAAGACTTTTGTCGTGATGTTTTTTCTCATACACAAGAGTTTTTTTTTTTTTGGTCGTATAAATAAAGTATATAAGTTATGTAAAGAGCAATAAAAAGGTTTTACTAAGATAAAGACAACTTGAATAGTTTTTTATGATGAATTTTAGCGTGATATATTATCACACACTTACTTATATGTAGCGCAACAATATATATATATTCTGGTAAATTGATCTTCTTTTACATAGAATAATAACATGATAAATATAAATCTCACTGCTATGACAAAAAAAAAACTCACTGTAATTATAGGAATAAACCTGGCTAAAAACTTCAGTTTAATAATTATATATCATCACATAGAAAAAAAAAAGTAGGAAGCAAAATACAAAATCAAGAGTCTTGTGTAGGCTTTGTAGCTATTAACTTTCTAAGAAAAGTAGAGTTTTCAGTGCAAAGTCATTTGTCTTTGTTGAAAATCACAAAAACCACAGATACACTAAAAGATTCAGTTTCATGAATCATGATGGATGATGAAATTTGAGAAATTTTACCTAAATAAATATTGTTAACTAAAAATGTACTATATTTTAAATACTTATAAATTATTTAAAATTTAGACCATAAATTACACTAGACCATAAATTACAAATTACCAATTGTAAAAGCCCACAATAAAACCCACTAAGAAGTCCAGTAAACAACTCCCGGCGTATGTTAGCTTCTTTCAAGTTGGATCATCGTCAAAAACATAAACCTTCTTCAGCTCAGTACTCTGTTTTCGATTGAGAAGATGACGAAGATGGCGAGATCAAGCTCTATTCTATGTGGAACTCTCCTCCTTCTCGGAGCCGTAGCTTTAATCGAGGTAACCTTTTTGTTTCATATCCTCACGAACTCTTGATCTTGTTCAAATGTTATCGTTACCACAATTATCCAGATCTACAACGTTCTAATTGAAGTCACCCAGATTTGTTTAAAGCTTCTAGTGTTATCTACAAACATGTACTTAGGTTTCAGGAATTAAGAACGATGTGATCAATGTTTCCTATAGATTTATGGAAAGTGACAGTTTTCAAATCTCTGTTGATTTTGTGGTTTTGATTTAGGCAAAAGAAGATCTCAAGGAGATTACTCACAAGGTTTACTTCGATGTAGAGATTGAAGGCAAATCCGCTGGTATGAGTTCAGATGAACTTGGTGAAAATGTTTGTTCTTCAGTTTACAGATTCTTTGGTTTCTTTTGATGTTTGATTGATTCTCTGATTACTATTATTATGTCGCAGGTCGCGTTGTTATAGGACTATTTGGCAAGGCAGTTCCTAAAACTGCAGGTGAAGTAATATTGTTTTGAAGTTTTTGATTATGTTTCTAGACTATGTTAATGTTTTGCACACATAAGAGTTTGGAAAATCCAAGGGAGTAATTCTTGAATGTGTGTGTTTTTTCTTCTTGCAGAAAACTTCAGAGCTCTTTGCACAGGTATGGTTTCACCATATAAACTCTGTTATATTATCCACAATATTGTTTCAATACTACAAGGCAAAAGACGAGTGTGCCAGTGTCTGTCTTTAAGAACCTTTGTTATGATGGGGATCATCTGATTTGAGATTATATTTGGAATGTTTTGTAGCTGAAATTTTTTAAAAAGATTTTTGGAGCTGGGGTTGTGAAAAAGGTTTAAATTTTGACAGGGGAGAAAGGTGTTGGGAAGAGTGGGAAGCCTCTACACTACAAGGGAAGCAAATTCCATCGAATTATTCCCAGCTTTATGATCCAGGGAGGTGACTTCACGCATGGAAACGGTATGGGTGGAGAATCAATCTACGGTCAGAAGTTTGCAGATGAGAACTTCAAGCTGAAGCACACCGGGCCAGGTGATTTATCGTTTTCTTCCTTGTATTGTAAGCCAAGTTTGGCGAGTGTCGTAAAATTGTTGTCAAGGCTGATGGTTGATATGTGAAAATCAACACAGGCTTGCTTTCGATGGCAAACTCGGGAGAAGACACAAACGGTTCGCAGTTTTTTATTACGACCGTGAAAACAAGCTGGTTAGATGGAAGGCATGTGGTGTTTGGGAAAGTGGTGCAAGGAATGGATGTTGTCTATAAGATTGAAGCCGAGGGAAAGCAAAGCGGAACTCCTAAGAGCAAAGTCGTAATTGCAGACAGTGGAGAACTTCCTCTCTAAAACCCTTCTTCTTCTTCTTCTTCTGGAGAAATAGGATTTTAAAGTTACTCTTACGATATTGTAAACATGTCCAAATGCTACAAGAACAGATTCAGTTTCAGTTTCAAAGGTTGGGGTTTTATAATCAATAATATTGACTTATAGAGTTTTGCTTTTGTTTTGATTTGATTTTTTTGTTTCTGGTGGTGTGGTTGGTGAATGTCAAGAAATTCAGATGGTTTTTTAAGGGATTTTAATCATTTGCATGCTCATCCTTAAGTAGAGTTGGCAAATATGTAACTCAAGGACTTCATTTTACAGAAGCAAACTCTGTGTGCGCATATACACAACAATCAACACTCTATGAGGATCTCAGATGTGTTCTCCCCAATACTATTAATCTTATCATTATTCATCACGCTTCTAGCCTCCGTCACAATCTTAGTTGTTGTTCCCACACCTCACCGAGCTGGTTAAATCGCAAGGCTTTGCTAAACCGGCGTAGCTGTTCTAAACGACCCCTGGCTCCGGAACAGAGTCATCTCAACTTCGCATATGTTTTGTTGTAGAAATATATAAACTATGATTGAACAAATGTCAAAATGAAGAGAAAACTCACGTATGAGAGATTTTTATCTTATTCAAATAATTTATAAATAGTTAATTCTAATCTTATTTTACTTAATCGTGCATATCTTAGATATTTTTATCTCTTAAAAAAACGGGAATGCAAAGTTATTTACATGATAATAAAAAGAAAAATTAGACATATAAACAGTATGTTGTTTGACACTTCAAACCCATAAAGTTATATACATATAAATAGTATGTTTGACACTTATATATGGGTCTTCCAAGAGATCTTGAAAATCAAATCGGCTTTAGCTCTCTTTGATATATCTTCTTTTGTTGATGAACTTTGGATTGGCCAGTTGAGAAAGTGACTCCAAAGTCTTCAACGCTTTGTATTTGATTAATCTATAAAGACTGGTTATTAAGTATCATTGTACGTACCTACCTCTATACATCATTTACAATGAACGTACTGATCATGGTATTTGTACCAAAATATGAAACTATATCGTACTTAAAATCATATTTGTTTGTTATGTCTCATTGTCTCAATATAATGATGGATCATCTCATCATCATCATCGTCATTAAGTTTAAGACTTGGCTATATAACTAACCAGAGCCATATCTCTTTGGAGCAACTCATAAAGCTATACTGTTTAACCATCATAATACAAACAACGGACCACTAAAAAAAAAAACATGTAACTAGTGATTGATTTATACGAATGAGAGAGACCATGCAGAAACCAAACTAAAGCAGAGGAGCTGAATACATAAAGCATAACCTGAGTTTGCTGTTTGCACGAATTGCGCCGTCACGAACCACAAGAGCTCCGTCTACC
The DNA here is from genome assembly GCF_000375325.1 of Capsella rubella. Lineage (NCBI taxonomy): Eukaryota > Viridiplantae > Streptophyta > Magnoliopsida > Brassicales > Brassicaceae > Capsella > Capsella rubella. The sequence goes on along the minus strand of NW_006238920.1, from coordinate 7,375,073 downwards.
GCCGTAAGAACCGGTGGTCGTAGTTGTTTCTGTCGTGTCAACGTTCTTGGCCGTCCTAGTCCGCCGCTGATCGAGCTTTGTGGCGAAATCGACAGATAAAGCAGAGTAAATCTCCATAACTCGAAAAATATTACCATTGATCTCGTTGATCAGGGCAACGTTTCTAGCTACGTTATCAGGGATCCGAGACATGTGGTTTTCGTTGACTCGTTGTATCAAGTCACGGTTCTGATCAAGAACGACCTGAGCTCGTTTGAATCCATTACTCAGCGTATCCCACACCTCCACCACGTCTTCACCGTTCATCTCCATAGCAATCGATTTCTCGATTTGTTTCCAAAGATATATTTGACTCTTTATGGAGGAGGAAGAGAGATATCTGACACGTGGAAGAAACCGACCCGGGAAGCGGTTGTTCGGGTCAAGAAGATGACTGTGACGGGATTTGCGTGAAGGACCAATTGGGTAATAAGAATAAGTGTGTTGGAAGGATATGATTGGATTGGGATTGGTGACGTCAGTGAAAGTGACCGTAGCGAAGAAGCGTCAAAATATATATTTTCGGAAATAAACATATCTCAACCTAGGACGACGGACCAGATATATCTGAGCCTTTTCCCACATCTTTAATAATATTCAGTGTGTACAAAACTACAAAATAGCACTAAACAGAGCAAAACAGAATCTTATTTTATGTGTTTGCTTTTTTTTTTTCATCAATGTCAAGAAAACTAATAGAGTCCTGCGGTAATACAGAGAGAAAAAAAATTAAAAAAAGTCCTGACTACTCGTAGAAGGAACACTAGAGAAAATAGGGCAAAAATATAAAAATATAAAGAAGGACTTCTATCTTCTCTGGAAATTGAGGTATTTGACTGAAAGTGCAAAGCATGAGAAGAAGAGAGCGCAAAAACAGACAAGAACAGCTGCAGATACACCTATCATGTCTGGCTTGTACCCGAAATAATGTTCGATAAACTCTTTCACCGTTCCATGGAACGTTGGCTCGTCGATCATGCTCTCCACGTCACCAAGCTGTGAGAGGATTACTCCTTGAAGTGTCCACGCCACTGGACAAATGTAGTAGAACCATATCCACCACACTGGAATCAACTGAAGTACCAAAACAAATACACATCAAAATATGTTAAAAGGATATTGTAAAGGGTAATATGTGTGGTAAGGCTAAAGTGAAATACTTACAGGTTTTTGGACGAGAAAACCAGAGAGGAGATTCCAGAGAGAGTAGAAAGCCGAGGAGATAACAGCGGCTAAGTGCTGATTCGGGGTGAAACCAACCGCCATCATGCCATAGAAGGTGAAGTAGGTGAAGGTGAGGAACATGAACACCATATACAGTACAAACTTGCCTGCGTTTCAATGTCATTATATTAGTATTATTAATTGTATAGTTGATGCAGATAGAGAAAGATAAGTAAACTTACTTAATGTTCTTTCAAAACCAATGGTGAAGTATGTAATGACACCATAGAGGATGGTTTGGGTGAGAATGTAAGGTATCTCCACAAGACCTTGAGCAGCTGCATATGGAATTGGAGAATACATTCCTGCAGCTTTCTCTCTGTAGAAGACTGTTCTTTCGATTGAAACTATTGGTTGTACCGATGAAGCATTACTAACTCCAAGAAATAGACAAGCCGAGTAGAGAGCTCCCATTACAGTGATCAAATCCTGTGAGGAAGTCCTCTTGGAACCAATGTCCCAGAAAACTGTGCCAAGTATAAGCGCAGCTATCGATGTGAACCCCAATCTAACAAGATTGTATTCTGGACTTCTCCAGTAGACAAGGTTCTGTTTCCAGAGGCAGAGTAGAAACTGAGATGGTTGGTTCTGTGAGTATCTTGAAGTAAAGCTTATTGGCTCTGAGCCTTCTGGTGGAACACTGAGCTGCTTGATACTTGTCTCCACTCCTCTGTATAACACAGTATGATTAGATTCAAATTTTTGATAGTGGTGGTTAAAAGAGATTGAAAAATGTAGCTACATGGTGATAGTTACCTAAACTGGTCAGAATTCTTGTATAAATCTGCAAAGTCCATGTTATATTTCTCTTCCAATGCAGGCGTAGTGACTTCAAGCATCCAAGTAGCTGGATTGTAACCACTTGAGATTGCAGGTACTCCGTTAATCCCCTGTAGAGGGTTTAGGGTTTGTCTTATGTTTACTTGGGGCACAAGTACCTGAGTGCAAAGATCAAAGAAGAAGAAGAAAAGGCCAAGACAAGTACCTGAAAGTAATCTACAAGAACCTGTGAGTGTTTACCCAACTTCCCACCATATATAACCTGTCCCCCTCGTTTCATTAGAAGCAGCTGTATTTTTAAAGGTTAAGCAAAAAGAGCAAACACGTTAAGATCATCCACTGATAATAATCCATAACATTTCTTGCAGTCCAAGCAAACTTAGGGCAAACCTCGTCAAAGGCCTCGAAAATGTCAATGCTGGGTTGATGAATGGTGCAAACCACTGTTCTTCCAGTGTCAACAGTGTTCCTTACAGTTCTCATCACAATTGCAGCTGCTCTTGCATCAAGTCCAGATGTTGGTTCATCCATGAAGATTATTGATGGATTTGCTACTAACTCAACCGCAATTGTTAGACGTTTCCTCTGTTCTGTAGATAGTCCTGTTGTACCGGGTAAACCTACTAACGCATATCTCAGAGTATCAAGCTCTACAAGTCTCATTACTTCTTCCACAAATTCCTATAAAAACCATGAAAACATATTTTCAGTGAAACTATCCAAATGATCATAACCAAATGGAGTAATAAAACTAATTTTATGCTGAGTTAGTTACAAACCTTTTTTTGCTCTTTGCTGATCTCTTTAGGAAGACGAAGGCTAGCCGAAAACCACAGAGACTCTTCAACAGTCACTTGAGGAGAATGTATATCGTTCTGCTCAACATATCCAGAGATTCTAGCAAACGTTCGTTGTTCTTTTGGGTGACCAGAGATTCTAATATCTCCCTCTATGTATCCACCTGTCTTTCGACCAGCAAGAACATCCATCAACGTAGTTTTCCCCGCACCGCTTGATCCAACTAAAGCTGTAAGAACACCAGGTGAAAAGACTCCGCTCACATTTGATAACAGCTGTAGTCTTGTCTCTGGGACACCTTGAGAACGCATTTCCTTAGATTCACAAAATAAATCTTTACGTTAACCATAGATAAAGGCTAATTAGACCAAACCGAAACAGAGAAGTGAATTTAAACCTTTGGCATATCAACATAATAGTTGACATTGTGGAAAGTCATTGTTAATGGTTGAAATGGAAGGATCATTCCCTTTTTCTCACTTTTTCCTTGTTTTGTATCTGACACTAAAGCTTTGGCTTCTTCATTGGGATCGTCTAAAACAACTGCTCGAGCTTTTCTTAGAGCTGCAAGAGAAATAAACAAAAGAACTAAGCTTCACAATACTGCAACACATATCTAGAAAAAAAAGAATCACTAGCAATAGAGATTCTCACGGTTAAGATAAGCCAAGGCGAGAGTGACTATGTTGTTGAAGAGAATTGCATAGCCAATGAGAACCGCAATCCCAACCCAATACCAATTGTCATTTGTGGGAAAGCTACGTATCTTTAAGAGGTTGAATCCAATTGAAGTATTCGATATAGCGGATGGCTGCATAATATTTTAAAAGTGAAATAGTTAAGCATTATATATTCCAACAAAGTAATACTATATATAGCTAGAAGAAGAGATCATTGAACACACCGTCATCCACCGTGTGGCTGTGAATTCATTGACCGCAATGGCACGTTGTCCATAGGATAATGGCGAAACCCAAAAACCCCAAATCCACCAGGGTTTAATATCAGCTGTTGACAATGATAAGAGTTTTATTATAGCAACTTAAATCAACAATTAAACCTCTTGTATGCAAGAAGTAGTGAAGTAGTGATAGTTAACCTTTTGGAATAACGAATCCACCAAGCAAGAACACTATTAAGATAGCTGCAGATCCGAATGTATTGGCAATGACCATATCCCTTGCTAGAGAAGCCATCATACGAAATAAACCTAGAGCCATTTGATGCACCGAGAAGAGGAGCAACATGTATCGGAAAAACCTAAGAAAACAAAACAGAGAATTTTTAAGGACTACAAATTGAAAAACAAAGTATTGGAGAAATGTTAACATCCGCAGAAAATGACTAACCTGCCTGGTGAAGGAGCAAGTCCCACACTGTAGTATACCACACAAGTCCAGACAACAGCTTCAAGGATAGAGTAAGGAACACGCAACAGCCAGCTGGCTATAGACCAGGACCAAGCAGGGTGAAACGAGTTATCCCTTTGCTTGTAGAAAACCGGGAGACGCGATATCATGAGAGGCAGCTCAGAGAAACCATTGAACATCATGTGCACTAGCCCGAAGAAAAGGCAAGATAGATACTCGTTGCCAAATTGTTCGTTTGTTGGGTGTAATCTAGTTCTCAAGAACACCGTGGCTGTGACAAATCCCACAAATGCAACCTTTAAGGATCACAAAATGTTTCAGATCAGAAACATAGGAAGCTATATTATAAGACAAAGTGTAACTCTAATCAAGTAATAAAGATAGCACTCTTAATACTTTAGATGATGCCAAATATATAGGTAGATATTTACCTGGCATGTCCTGAAAGTGTAAAGAAACCTGTGCCGGTTGATCAATAGTATTTCTCGTTCAAAGCAAGCTTTAAGGTTCTCCCATCCTGATATGGCAAATTTGGTTCTGCATAGAGCTGAAGGATCCGCGGATGACTTATCGAATGGTGTGGCCAGTTTGGAATCCGCATTATGCCCATATTGCGAGTTTCGGAATGCAGCCGCTATGTCTGAGACAGGAATGAACTGATATGGCTTTGAAGGATCTGCCCAGTATTGAGCTTGATCTTTTTTGGAAGTCACCTGCATGCCAACATTATAATAGATTAGACAATAGGACTTTTAGGCTCAAATGTGAAAGTGTACTGCTAAACTATAACTCTGAATCCTACCTATAAAATGTTTTAGTAAATAACCAAACCTAATTTGCTTGATATATATAACAAAGATTGTGAAATTGGGTATGCTAAACTCAAAGCAGTTAAAAGAGTTAGGATGTATATACCTCTTGGAGAAAATCTGCAACACCTTTACGTGGTGGGAGTCTGAATCCTAGTGACTCAAAAAAGCCCACCACTTCTTGTCGAGGACCTTGATACACCATGTAACCTTCTGATAGAAGAATTAAGTCATCAAACAGATCAAATGTTTCTGGTGCAGGCTGAAGTAGTGCCATGAGAACAGTTGCATCCATTAGGTGGACAAAGTTTCTGATACATTTCACAATCTGAAAAGTTGTTGAGCTATCAAGACCAGTAGATATTTCATCCATAAACAACGTTTTTCTTGGTCCAACAGTCATCTCTCCTGCATTATGTAAGGTTTAAAAATTAGCATAACAGAGCTAGCTGGTGGATTAATTAAGTGAGATAGATGAGTTTAAGTGAGTGAAAAGAGACCTGTTGTTACTCTTTTCCTCTGACCTCCTGAAACACCTCTCATCATATCATTACCAACCATTGTATCAGAACATACATCAAGACCAAGCACTCTAAGCACATAATCTGTTGAAACACTATGCTTTTCACCACTGACAGAAGCAGCCTATAACAAAGTGAAAGTGTCAGGTTTTGTTGTCTTATCAAGAAACATGATAAAATCTTGAAAATATTAGAAGCTATATGATACTGACCTTCATAAAAGCATCAATCTCGGAAGAAGGACGTATACCCCTCTCTTTCTCTAATCGGGTTAAATCTTTCATGTAGCCTACAATAATATAAAATCAAAACATAAATCATTAGAGAACATACATGACTTGAAGAAGTTAATATAGTGATCAGTAGTAAAACAAAATGAAAAACCTGCAAATCCTTCACTTGCACCCTGACATCTCGCAGCGAAATCAAGCGTTTCACGAACAGTGAGCTCCGCAATGTGGTTATCCGTTTGACTGATATATGCTGAAGTCCTTTTAACATAGAACTCATCAAGATTCTCTCCATTGTACGTGATCTTACCCGTTTTCTGTAAAAATAAAAAAAGTTCAGGTTATTTAGAATCTAAAAAAGATCAAATCATAAACCTTAAAAGACATGCATGTGACTTTTTAAACAAAAAGAGAGAAACATAAAGTAAGATGCATGTGATTAATATGAAACATAGTAAATAACTTCACGGGTTATTTAACCAACCTTAAGACTCTTATCAAGTTTTCCAGCGAGAGCAAGTAGCAAAGTCGATTTCCCCGAACCCGGTGGTCCTAATAACAAAGTCATCCTTCAAGAACAGTAGCAAAAACATTAGTGTTAATTGTGATTAATTTAGTGTTAATAATAATCTAAACAGTATTTTAAATTCACCTTCCTGGTTTGATAATCCCACTAATATCTTTCAAAATGTTCAGCTTGTGTTTCCTAGGCTTGATAATTCTCAAACTGCTTAAACAACGCTGCAAACAACATAAAAAAAAGCCAAAATTAGAAACAATCTTTAGGAAAAAAAAGAACTGTGTGAAATAGTCTCATCAGAAGACGATGAACGAACCTCAACGAAATCACGAGAGACATTAACCAAAGTAGGCAAAGCTCTTGTACCAACTTGAACATCAGCTTCAATATTCAAATTCTCGAACCGGACTTCGATTTTCGGAACCTCCATACCAACTCTACACAAAAAAAATTAAAATTAAAAAAAAAAAAAAATCCTAAAATTAGAAAACAGAGTCGTCGTCGTCGTCACACACCGATCAAGCCGTTCCTTAATAGCAGAGAGGAGTTTGAAATTATCCTGATCACTAGTAGCGAGAGCTTGACGAACCAACATCTCACGATCCGCACGATCCAGTTTCTTCACATCAATCGTCTGAACAACGTTCCCGTCGGCGTAACCAGAAGTCGTCTGACTCTGCGTCTGAGCCCGGCGAAGGATCGTGCTCTGATTGCCTTGTCTCTGCGACGGTAACCTCCCGATCGCCGCCCACCGTAGATCTTCTTCATCTTGCTCCACTGTATCGGCGTTCGAAGGCCGCGCGAACGATTCTCTACCTGTTTCAACATCGAATTCGAAATACTCGCTCCCGTTCGAAGCCGCCGCCATTGCTCCTCCCGATGAAGAGAATATCGAAATCGAGATTTGTTCTTATCTCTCTCTCTGGTTTTGATATTTTTTTTTTCCCGAAAAATCAGAGAATGAGAGAACTCTTTTTTTTTTTTTGGGGACTCTTCTCTTTCTCTCTGTTAGATAGATTGATTCAGTTAAGCTGTGCATATAAAGCGTGCATAATCCCCGGGCATATTTGAAGGCACTGAAAATGACGATATTACCCTCATGGGGTTTTTAGTTTTTGGAAAAAGGAAGTTTGAGTAACAACAGTTTTGTCCTCTTCTTACTCTTTTGACTCTTTGAGTTTGTTTGTTTTTTTTTTTCTTTCTAGAATATATTTTGGGTTTATGATTTTACTATTTTTGAGTCGAATATTTTTCTATTTAATGCAGTCAAATAGTATAATAATTTTTTTTTATGGGGGTAAATTAATGGTTTATAAATTTAATTTTGTAACTAATAAACAAAAATAAAGAATAATTAAAAAGGTGAGGATGATGTCTTGTAGAAGTGGGAAATAATCTTCTACAAGTAAAATTAACCTGTAACCTGGAATTTCTAAAGATAGGAGAGTTTTGATGTCTTAAGTAATCGTCATAATAGTAGTTTTCGTTGTTTGTTTTTGGTTTTTTGGGTTAAAATTTGTAAAAAAGTTAAGAATCATTAGTAGGGGTTTAATTTGTGTGGATTTTTTTTTTCTCTGTTCTCGAAAATGTATATATACAAAACTTATAAAATGTAATTAATGATGATATTGGAAATGAATATAAAGTAAAGAATTTCATCACATATGCGTTTTTTTAAGTAGATGTGCATTGCCTTCACACAATTCAATTTTTATTATTGCAATACAACTCATAATACATAGACATACACGAAATCGTTTTCTCTTTTTTGTAAAGTCGAGATAGTTAGACACGAAATCGAAAAATGAAGAGGATCTCACATTCATTCGTACGTATGTATACGTAGTTGTAACAATATTTGTTTAGATAATTTCGACTCTTTTATCTTTTGGAATAATTTATCTCGTAATTATTATTTGTATTAGAAAATGTATTGTATCACGATTTGGTAAATTTTCTAATTTAATTTTTCTGGTTTAGCAAAAGTGGGTTTTCTTCTCTAAACACTAGTCTTTGGTGGGCTTGTAATATTTTTCGCCTCATGCATGCTTATTATATAAAAACCCCATTATTAAAAAACAAAACTCTTGGGGTTTTAGAAAACTAATCAGCACTTTATATATTTATCATAGAGGATTTAGCAAAAACCCCAAGGGACAGCTGAGGACGACGATGTATGTTAGAATTAAGGAAACAGTCGACGAGAAACTTTGATATTTTTTAGGGCTTTTCCTTGTAACCAAAGAAATCTTATTACATATAAATAGCTGCCTCATCTCTCTTCCTCTCTCTCTCAAAACATCTTCGATCCTCCGACTAGACTCCTCGTCGTGCTTTCACATTCCTGGTTTGGTTGTTTTCCTCTTCAACACCGCAATCTACATAGTCTTGATTTATTCTTGTTGTATGTTTTGCCCTAGATTTAGTGGAATCTTACCATTGATTTCATCATCTGAGCTTGTAACCCTATAAATCGATTTTGTTGTTGTTGTTGTTAGGTTCCTTCTTTATAACAATAACCTACATATACGTCTTCCAAAAGAGTAGATATGGATTCTAGAGATTTCATTAGCAATTTACCGGATGAGGTTCTTGGCAAAATCTTGTCATTGCTTTGGACAAATCGTGCTGCTTGCACATCGGTTCTGTCCAAGAGGTGGAGGAACCTGCTTGAGCTTGTAGACAACCTTGATTTGAATGACGCAAGTGGTGACCATCACTACTTCTGTGATTTCGTGGACAGAACACTTGCCCTCTTAAGCAATTCTATAACTGTCAAGAGATTCTCTCTGAACTGTACGTTTGCCATGAAGCTTCTCGGATAGACACTTGGATTCGCACTGTCCTAAAGCGTGGCTACTTGGAACTTCACTTAGAGACAGCACATATGCATTATATAGACACTGAGTTCTTCACGAGCAAAAAACTGGTTGAGCTCACTATATGCGGTTGGTTTTTTCGTCGGGGTCGTCTTCCTCGAGAGGGAGTGTTTTTCCCAGCGCTTAAATCACTTTCCCTAGTTTCGGTGGAGTTTAAAGATGATTACATGTATCAGCACTTCATCAATGGCTGCCCTGTGCTTGAAGAATTATTCCTGCATTATTATAATCCCAACAGATCCCTGGCTTGGAATGGTGTCGTTTCGAGTCCTTCCATCAAACGACTAAACATCTATCACCGTTTACCTGATCAGTACCATGAGATGGCTGAAAAGGTTTGTGTGTTTCAGACACCCAATCTTGTGTACCTTGAATATTCAAGTTATGTCAAGGAAGAGTATGAGGTTTATTTGCCTTCCCTTGAAGAAGCTAGACTCGATATTCGATCCTGGGAGAAACTTGCAGACGTGTACGAGGGCCAGGACCAGGACCAGGACCAGGACCAGTACGAGGACCAGTACGAGGATGAGGATGAGGATGAGGATGAGAGTGATCATGTGGATGGTTTTGCAATGTATAGTTTGGGTGATGTTACGGATCTGGTTGCAGGGATAAGCAATGTTAAAACCCTTGTCTTATCTTCTGATTCTCTTAAGGTACTATGTCAGTTTCCTTCCTAGTTCTATTCATGTGTTTCAATTTGAAGTGCAAAGTCTCATTATCTATTCATATGTTTGTTTTTGTTGTGACAATATAAATCCAGGTGTTTCACTTGTGCTGTGATACAATCCCTATGTTTCACAACCTCCTTACTCTATCCTTTGAGAGTGACAAAGATATAGGCTGGCAAGTTGTGCCACTCCTCCTCAACAACTCTCCAAACCTAGAAACTTTAGTCATCAAGGTAGTACAAGAGTTTGCTTGTACCGTACGTATTCTTCTATTTGCTTTAATAATGTTTAACGTGAATACACCTTTTGATGTTAGGGTCTTGTGCACCAAGTTACAGATATGTGCGGGGACGCCTGTCCATGTATCCGTGAGAGGGAGAAAGAGAGAGTCTGCTGCTTATTGAAATGTCAAGTGAAAGTGCTAAACATTTCAGGGTATCAAGGTACTTATGGAGAGCTAAAACATATGAGGCATTTCTTGGGAAACTTGAAATGTCTTGAAACCGTTGAGGTGGGTGTTAAATTGAAACGCAAAGAAGGTAACAATGGTGATAACAAGTACCAGAGGATCACCAATGCTTTTATGAAGCTTCCTAGAATTTCATCAAATTGTCAGATCCAATTCTTCTGATTTTTCCCTTAGAATCTGAGTCATTAACATGCCAAAACAATATTTTAGAAGATTAATTTGTTTTTTTTTTTTTTTCTCCAAGGATAACCAATTTATATATATTTTATCTAAATATCTATATGATAAACACAATGGTTCTAGAAATATCTAAATATCTTTGATCCCTTTTTTTTAGCTGTGTCGATTTGGTTTAAGATATGAACCAAAATGATCCGAAATTAAGTTTCTTGTTAGATAGGTCAAACTAGCTATAGAAGTATAGAACCCTAATCCTCTCTTCCCAAAGAGAGAGAGAGAGTAACTAATGGGTTCTAGAGATTTAATTAGCCGCCTACCAGATGAGGTTCTTGGCAAAATCCTGTCTTTGCTTCCGACAAAACGTGCTGCTTCCACATCTGTTCTGTCAAAGAGTTGGAGGAATCTGCTTTCTCTTGTAGATAAACTCGATTTGAATGACGTAATAGATTGTGATTCCAGTGGCTTTTGTGATTTCGTGGACAATATGCTATCTCTCTTGAACAATTCTCCCACCTTGAAAAGATTCTCTCTGAAACTAGAGGATTCATCGCATGAAAATTCTCGTGTGAATAGTTGGATTCGCACTGCTCTTGAGCGAGGCTGCTTGGAACTTCACTTGGATCTCGTATGTTTGGATACTATAGAAATCGAAGGCTTCACTAGCAATACACTGGTTAACCTCACAATATGCGGTGGGCTTTTTCCTGACGAACATCTTCCTCCTAGTGGAAGCGTGATGTTCCCACTTGTCAAACAACTCTCTCTCGTTTCAGTGATGTTTCGAGAGTTTGAGAATTATCAGGATCTCATCTCTGGCTGCCCTGTTCTTGATGACTTGTTCCTACATTTTAGTGAGGATAAGTTTCCTCCGAACTGGAGTGGCGCCGTGTTGAGTCCTTCCATCAAGAGACTGACCATATATCACCATTTTCCAAGTTACCGTGAGGCTCAGGACGATGTTCTTTTTAATACACCCAATCTTTTGTACCTTGACTATTATAGTTATGTGGCAGACCAGTATGAGGTTTATTTGGGCTCTCTTGTAGAAGCTAGACTGAATATTCGATTATGGGAGCGTCGATTTATGAATGATGATGAGGATAGTGACACAGAGAATGATGATGATGATAATGGTGATCATACAGAGAAGGATGTCGATGATCATAATGATGATGATGAAAATGGTGATACAGAAAAGGATGATGAGAATGGTGATACAGAGAAGGGTGATGATGATGATAATAATAATGATGATGAGAATGGTGATACAGAGAAAGATGATGAGAATGGTGATACAGAGAAGGGTGATGATGATGATGATGATGATGATGATGATGATGATGATGATGATGATGATGATGAGGAGGAGGAGGAGGAGGAGAGTGTGGGTGATGTTACGGATCTAGTTAAAGGGATAAGCAATGTTAAGACTCTTCACTTGTCCTACGATTCTCTTGAGGTCAGTTTTTTTTTTAACTACTTCTTCCTCTATTGATTGTTTTAATTTAAAGTGCAAGCTAGTTGGTTTTGGTTGTGACAACATATAAATATGCAGGTGTTTTACTTTTGTTGTAAATCAATTCCGGTGTTTCACAACCTTGTTACTTTATCTTTTGAGAGTAACAAAAACAGAGGCTGGCAAGTGGTGCCACTTATCCTCAGCAACTCTCCAAACCTAGAAACTCTAGTCATCAAGGTATTATCAATTTCATTCGATCATCTATTTGCTAGACTATTATATCTATGAATGAACTTGCTTATGTACGTAATGCTTTTCAGGGTCTTGTGCACGAAGTTACAGATGGATGTGGAAACGCATGCCCTTGCACCCCTAAGAAGAAAAGTAAGAAGAAGAAGAAGATTGATGAGGAAATATGTTGTTTACAATGCATAGATTTTGAACTCCTCGAGGTATTGTCAATTTCACTCTATCACCACATAAACAGACTCTAATCCTTTTTGCTAGAATTATTCTTTATGAACTTACTTTGTGTCGTCGTTATGCTTTCAGGCTTTTATGCGCGGGCTTGTTGTATATAGAAGTGGAAACAAACCCCCTTGCATCCACAAGAAGAGGGTAGAGGAAGAAGTACGTCGTTTATCGACATGTCGAGTGAAGGTCCTAAGTATTTCAGGGTATAGAGGAACTCGTAGAGAGCTGGATCAAATGAGACATTTCTTGGGGAATTTGAAATGTCTTGAAACTGTCAAGGTTGGTGTTAAAGTGAATCATGACCGAGAAGACAACAATGATGGTTATAGTAGGTACATGAGAATAACTAATGCTCTTATGAAGCTTCCCAGAGTTTCAACAAACTGTCAGATCCATTTCTTTTAATTTTTATCATTTTCCTCCTTATATTTATTTGAATTGTTGCAAAACCTTCTTTGTTAGATTGTTGCAAACATTAGTAATCAAAATCTAATTTTATTATATGTATAATCTTAATCAAATATTTCACATGATCCAACACTCTCTGCAATGATCAAGAACTTCTTCTTCTTCCACAAGCTCTTCCCTAGTTCTCGGGGTTGCAACAGTCGGAAAAAACTTGATTTGAACTCATGTCGAGGACGTGCACACTATCATAGCTTCGTAGTTCAATGATAAATCAATCAAAACCAGCACAATTATTTGACAAAAGAAATGAAGCTGTACTCGAAAGTTTACATCAAAAGCACCCTTTCAATTTCCATACTCTTTTAGAACATCACAAGGTTTGAAGAACATTGCGCAACAAAAACTTCAAGTAATAACCGTGCCAAAAAGTAAAACACAACTCCTAACATGATCGATACAGGAAGAGCTGGTAAAGCCTTCTGATACACAGACAATAGCATCAATGTGATCCCCAAACCGGCTATGATCGCCAAGTAACAAGCGTAAACCGTCATCAGATCATACATTGCAGCTCTTCCAACCAAAACACTATAGAAGATGAAATCCCCAAGTCCTAACTTGATAGCACCCGATGATCCCAACCCAATCCCTTCAAGAAAAGTCTCTGAATTCTCAGCCTGATCAGGTCTTCGATCAATCAACGGCACAGATATCTCTGCTCTTTCACTTGAACCTACATGTTCTTCTTCTACATCTATTGATCTAACCACCCTTCCCACTTCGTTTCGATTCGCTGTGTTCTCAATGTCATTGTTATCATTCTGGCTAGCTCTCCGCTCTCTCCAAACTCTCCTCTGAACCAAACGGGAATCATTTCGAATCACAGGCCGTGCTTCGTATACCAAAGCCGGGATATCTTCGTCTCTAGATATAGCCATTTCCACAAGAAGACGTAACGGACCAACAGGTAAAAGAACAGCAGCAATGTCATATAGTGCCAAAGCAACGAGAAGAACCCAAGTAGTCCATTCAGGCAATAACGTGAAGAAGTAAGCAACCAATACACCAATCCAAACCAAGTAACCTTGAGTGATCAAAATCGAAAACTTCGACATAAACACAGCGAACACACCAACGACGGAGAAATTGACGAGAAGTATCAGAAACGTGATACAATCAATCGGGAATCTAAAACGATCGATCAATAAAACTAAGATTTCTCCACCTAAGTTCCCTAAAACGATGAAAGCTGAGAAACCCATGTAAAATTTCAAGAATTTAACACATCTGAGGTAAAAGAGAAGCACCAGAACGAACGTTGCAACAGTGATTGCAGCGACGAAGACGAGGGAATTCAAAAAGGCACCTACGAATTTGTCCCACGAGGAATCTGAATCGCTCTCGGCGTAAGCTGCGGTGGCTATGGAGGAGAAAGAGGCGGAGGAAGAAGAAGGGTCGGAGTTTAGGATACAGACGAGAAGAACAACGGTGAACATACAAATGGAGACAGGTGTGAGGATTGCGATGAGTTCTTCGCCTAACGAATCCAGAAGGCTTCTGGGTCTTTGGTTTCGATCCATTGGGTACTCAAAGGTCTCAGTTTTGGCAAGTCAAATTGACGAATTCGATGAGGATGATGAAAGGATTCAGAAGAAGCTAAAGAGCGTACCTTTTTCAGATTTTTTTTTTTGGTAATAAAAATGATTTTTTTTTCCTGAGCTTATTCAAGTCACTCTACAATACGACATCGTTTCTGTAATTTGAACTTTTGAGTTTTGGACTATGAATGAAGTCATGTATATAGATTGTCCAAAACAGAGTTACTTTATACGTTCTCTAAGTCCAGAAGTAGTATTGTATGATAGTGGTGATTGAACCACAAAATGTAAAGGGATCATTATTCTCCAAGCGTAATTACTGTATGCAACAATTTACACAAGTAGGTTAAATTTACTCACTAATATTTAGGTGTCTCTTTGTTTGGTATTGTGATATTGTAACAAACTAGCCTCAAACTTATATATATCAAGAGGTCATTGCAATAAACAAACACATTACAGTTTACATTTAGTAAAAGCCCAAAAAATTAACTTGTGCTCCAAAGATCTTTACTCTATAATTTGGTGAGGCTTTTTAGAAAAGATGAAGAGACATTTTGAGTTTATTCTGTTTCCATTTTGGAAGTGCATAGAAGTCAGATTTCGCCATTCCAAATCTCTCTTCGAACTCTTTCTTTGTTAAGTATGCCTGAGAGATGAATTTACATTGAAGTGTTCAAGTGTTTGTAAATAAGAGAGCTAGTTTTTTTTATATGGAATAGCAGGGTTACCTCTCTTCTTGTTGCATCTATATCTATCACTGGCTCCTGAGAATCGACTCTAAGCTGTTCATATGAATATGCAAGTGATTCTAGACTACTGAGATCGCAATTGATTCCTCCTAGTGGATTCTCTTTAGAAATTTCTGAGTTGGAGCTTGACTCTTGTCTCGCCAATCCTGCATCGGAAATCAGTGCTTTGATATTAGATTTCTAGAGACAAAATGCTTAGGTGCACTCATTACGAGTTGAGGAATCCAATAGTAAAGAAATTTGACATAGTTTGTTGTTTTTGCACTGCTTTCATCACTGAGTTATCTTGAAGCTGCGTCATAGTTTTCTGATACTTTATGAGTCATATAACTGAGAACTTCAATGAAAAGGTTAACATATGAAACCTTACCATCACTAGGAGGATCCACTGTAAGAGATTCTGAGAAAAGCTTTTTGACAACTGGAGTTAAGTTACTGCTGCTTGTCCTGTCTTCTGCAGAGCTCAAGCTCGAAAGCTTTTCACTGGAGCAAGGTGATACTCCTCGCTCTGATCTGTTTGAGCTCACAGATCGACTTTGTAAACCACGTGATGCATTATCCTTCGAGCGTGAGCTCCAAGGGCTTCCGCCAGATCTCTGAAAGCACGAAAGTTGTAGTTACTTCAAAATACATTGATCTTTCTTATATTAGGCTTGTTTACGATCATAATAATAAATATGTCGCCATGTCGGACTATTCTGCATGACAAAAAGTCCATTGGCATGGAATTTGTAGGCCATCACTGTAACACATCTCAAGTAACCAAGTTCATTTGACTGTGACTGACCTTAGTGCTTGTCTTCTTTCCTTTCAGACTAGCAAGCTTCCTTTCAAATGAATTACCATGCATCTGCAATGTTTCCATACATATTATTAGTGAAAGTGTACAAAATCCCAAAACTTGAAACTCAGTAGACTACTATCAAAACATTTTGGAATATCATAATGCTCTGTTTAAGGGGACTTCAAGATGGAAAGAGATGTCTTACGTTTGCCTTTTCAGGAACCCAATCAAAGAAACGGGTGAAAAATGGTGGCTCGTGGCCTTCTGTGACAACATATACAGGAGTCCTCACGGTTAAACCTTCTTCCATAATGTCCATCTGTAGGAATTTCTGCAATTTCACAAGTAGAATGAACTAAGAAATATTGAAAAAGGAAGCCATATTTGAGAAAATCGAGTTTGCCATTCCTAAAATTTATTTATGCAGCTAGATTAGACTAATTTATATTTTTAAAGTCATGGCGTTATGCTAACAGAAAAAGAGTAGGTCAAGAAATTGATAATACTTTATGCAGCAAGATTAGTCTAATTTATTTTTTTATCCCATTACACTCTGCTTAATGTCTGTGCTGCAGTTCCACCAAAAACAACAAATATAGCACTTGGAAGGCCAAATAAAGAGAAAAATTACCAGACCAAGAGTAAGAGCTTCTTGCTTCGACTTTATGTTTGAGTTTAATCCAATCCAAACATATACTTCACTTTGGCAGTCCAATAGTAGTACATCTTCAGTAGTTAAATCGTCTTGCACAAAGTTGTATATCTCTTTCACCTGAAAATTTCATGCACAGAGTGGGTATAAGATTAGAGTATTCCCAGCTAATCTCTAATCACTTAAAAAGCATCAATAGACACATGAACTGTACCTTGAGTAGATCTGAACAGAAGAGCCAAAGTCATGGACCACTTGTACGTTAGGCATAATTTGTAGCTGAACCATGGCAGAACTAACAATGATGTAAGATGATAGAAAGAACTGGAAAGATGTTTACCATTACCTGAACTGCTTGAACATGTAAATAAATGTGGTTCTTCTATCTGTTTTCTCATTTCCTTTTCTTTTGGGTACTCTGACTTCCCACCAAGCAAATCCCAAAATGTATCTGGTTCATTTCCTTCCCTGATGTATATGGGTTGACAAGATGTCTGCAGATGGAAACGGGGAAACAGACTTGTTACTAGTAATACTGAACATAACCCTAATAAACCAGAAAAAAATGTATGGCATGAACTTAGAAAACAGCAGCTGAGAGCTAAAGTTACTTACATCAAGGAAATATAGCATTCTGTCAAGAACATCATGATCAGAGTCTGATGAAAGTTTCCCAATCCAAGTGAAGGCAGAAGCTCCGTATTGTAAAATGTAAGAGTATGATGAGTTCAAGGAGGTTGCTGCCTGCGTAGGAATAATTTTCATTTGATTAATAATAAGTGAGCGGCCAAAGAAATAAAAAAATGTATGTTAGCAAATCAGAAATGCAGAAAGTACTAAAGAACCCACTAGATTAACTTGGATTGCTTGCATGTTCCTTCGGCTAGTTCCTTGAACACGGAAAAGAGAAGCCTTTTTCTCATCATATTCTTCCACTTTGTCTGCCTTCTCTGCTAGAAACACTTTGTACCGTCTGCTCAAACCACCCTTAAAAACAACCAGCGACTGGAACATTGGGAAAAAACGAGAAGGTTCGTTTCCCTGATATATATGACACTGGATGAAGAATGTTGAATGAAACGGGTCAGTAGAATTACAGTTTTGAGCCAAAAGGAAGAGGAAAGTAGACATATGATTGTTTTTCCGGCTCTAGCTAGGAACTAACCAGTACAGATTCACCCTTTATTGAACCAACAATAGCACTAGCATTTGTTATGGCATCAGCTCTATCTTCCTGAAATAATGTTAAAAAAAAAAATGAAGTTCATAGTGGAACAACTCACAAATGATTGACAATAGTCAAAGGCTACAGCCTGCGTACCTGTATGCTTTCACAACCTATCCATAAATATAGTAGATGTTCGGTTTTTTCATTATAGTTATATTTATAATGCACAATATAGCAATCGCCGCTGAATAGCTTTGTCTGGTCCGGAATGGAGAGAAGCGAGACTTCATCACCATCTACACGCCAAACCTGAAATTAGTTAAAGAATACCATTAATCAAGCTTATGCTCAGATCTGGGACAGTTTGGTATGAAGTACCTTCAGAGTGCCCTGGGAGTTTGCATAGGGAAGTTCATCTTCTTCATCAGGAAGCTCCTCAACATCATATCCCTTCTGTTTGAACATCGCTGCATAAGAGTGTTGATAATTTTAGTTTAGTATATGATATCTATATTTCTTAAGCAACTTTTGTGTCATTTCTTCAGAACCAGAACAATATGAAACAGACCTGCCACTTTTTCTCGACCCTCATTGTAAAGGCTAGACTCCACGGTCTGAGGCCACTTATTAAACAATGACCTAAATTTCGCATTTTCTAGTCCTTCCGTTAAAAGTACTAAACTTGTGCTGGTTGAGCGTCCCTCATTTCTTAGAAATTCCTAGAGCACATCAACATCAAATTATATATTAAGAATGGCCTCTCAGATGCTATGGCAGAAACTAAGAGAAACACATGTGAAGCGACAAATTAGGACCCTAAGTCAAGTACAAATGTGCTCCCATATCAATCATGTTATATTACCAATATGTACTTACTTCTGAGGATGAGATGGATGTCTTCCTTTCTGTAAGTGATGTGTTTCGTCCCATCCAAACGAATACTCCACTGTAACAGTCTAGCATGTAGCATTTGTTCTTTTCAAGCACATCTTTGTCCAGAGAACCAGTTCCAGTTGGATGTAGATTTCCCCGAGTATCTATCCTGTTCATGAAAGATTTTTAGTTGATTAATGATAGTTTGTCTTTGACAACAGCTCCTCAAAGCACAGGGATATTGGCTAATACTGCTATATGTTAAAAAGAACATAACTGGTGTGAGTGTATAAAACCACATCTCACCAGAACAATTGTGCACATGTAGTCTGAGTCTGTTCTTGAGTGCTAGAAGATGAAAGCTTGGGAATGGGAGCATAACCACCAAAGAAAGACCAGAATTCACCAGCATCTGAATCACCTGAAAATTTTCCATCCTCTACAAATAAAACAGAGAAATGATTAGCTGTTGTTTTTCTTTCAGTTCTTTCGTCCAAATAAGGAGTTCAAAAGGTGAAAAATCTTACCAATAGTCGCCACCTCACATCTTCCGTCATGCTTGTTATCCTTTATATATTCCACAACCTCCAGGGCTTTAGCTTTCTCCTGAGTGCTTGAGTTACAACCAGCAAAGAGAAAAACTTTTGATGCAGTATCAAGAATGAACACATCATCATGGTTCAGTGATGACCGAAGAAAAGGCACCTGGTGTAGATTCAGATCAAGGGAAAGCAATCAAAGTCAGATTGAAGAATAAACTGCATAAATGAATAAATGGAAGCACCAGGTCAAGGCTCATACAGCATAATAAGTCCACAAAAATAAATAAAATAAGATACATCATAGATTATGCAGTAGACAGTGCTCATTTGTATTCAAAGATATCTAATCAAAACAAATGTTACCTCTTTAACACGAACAACATGATCTCCCTTGCAGCTTAACAAGGTAACTTGGTATGTCTCGCCAGCCAATCCAGCTTTCGGGGAATACTTGCCTTCAACAGGTATAATACAAGGTTTGAAGTAAGAGAGAAACTTCTCAGTCTCTTGACCTTGAACTTCACGGTATTGCACCGTACAACATCCAAGAGCTGCATCTAACTCTAATGCTTTGTCTGATGCCAAAACTGAGTCCACCTTCAGATAATATAAGGACAAAAAAAATGCTACCTTTCAGAACACCATACTTAATAATAATCAGCATTATAAGATTCACACTGGTGGGTGATCAGACAAACCTCATTTGCATCATTCCCCAGCCAATAGTGAATGTCATACAGGGGAGATCCAATCTTGGGCAAAACAGTCTACACATCATTGGGAAAAAAGAAGTAAAAGTTAAACTAAGACACACTAATATCAAAAACGTGAGAGAAACAGCTTGACTTACACTGAGAACAAGGTAAGCATTTCCAGAGTAGAATTTTCCAAAAGAAGACTTGGGGATAGAAACGAGCTGATTATTATAAACGCACCAAATCTCCAAGCCACTACTAAAACCCCCCCAAACAAAAAATGGTTTAAACATACAGAGAAACAAAAGGAGATGTCCATGGATCTAAGAAACAAGCCATACCTTTTAGTTCCAACACCTTGAAAGGCTGAATCAATGTCTTTACTTAACCTAGACATTTTGTTTTCATCATCCTACAAAAAAATAATAATAATAATAATAATCAAACAACAACAGTAACGCTACTCGCTATCAATCAAAAATCAAAATCAAAGAGAGTAAACATTGAATTTACACCAACAAACAATGTTGTTCCCAGATATAAATTTCACATTTAACGTTTTTTTCTTTTTCTTTTGTAGTCTTCTCAGATTCAATTAACTTTCTCAATTAATAATCCACTTTTCCCAACAACAATTCAAAAACATTAAAAACAAAATAAAAATTTATAAAAAAAAAAAGGAGAAGATCCGAAATGTATCATAAGGCTTCGAGTGTACAGTTCAAATCATAACGCCAGAACAAAAGCAACGCCCAAAAAAACTGAATATGAATCGGATCAAATAGAGAAGATGAGAGATGATTCTTAGAATGCCTTACAGAGATCAGACACACGAAGAAGGATTCTGCAGCGAAGAAGTAAAAGAACCAAACAAAAAAAAGCTGAAGAGTGAGAGAGAGAGAGAGAGAAGTTTCGGAAAACAAAACAATAAAAGGAAGGAGGAGAGTGGACAAAAAAGCCAAAAGGATGAAAAGAAAAAAAAAAGGCGCCTTTTCTCTTTTTGTCAGATTTTTTTGTTTTTTAATGATTTTATCATCATCATATTAAGAATATATTTATATGAAATCATTTTACTAGATTTATATCTAAATTTATATTTTATTATATAAACCTTGGTTTTCAAAGTCAGCCATTAACAAGATCGTGACACGTGTCAATTATAAACGATAAGATGTTGACACGTGTCGTAACTAATTTTGTTAATATTTGGATAATATAGAAATATTATTAACCCTATCGAAAAAGGAAATATATAAAATAAATATTATAAAGAATTATATATTAAAAATTATTAATAAAATTAAACAATAACCTAATTTCAGTTATGTCAATTTAGTTTATTAATATGATAGAGATTTAAAATTTATAATTAACAAGAATATATGGCGGTTTTTGTTTACATAAGAGGATTAAGGTTTAAACTTTAATTTTACAATTAAATCAGGTTATTTGTTAGTTTGGGTATATAAATGATAAATAAGAATTATGGTTTATCTTTATAAATTAAAATTATGGTTTAAGTTTAACAATTAAAGGAGATTATATGTCGAAACTTGATTTTTAAATTTACTAACTCACGTGATCATGATAAGTGTCAAGTAAAACATAAGATGTCGCAACATGTTATATCTAATTTTGTTAATATTAAGATACAAATAGAATTTTTAAACAACATTAAAAATAATTACAAAAAATTAAAGAGAATTTGGAAGATATACCCTTTTGGTGTACCCCTTTTCAAAAATACCTCCTTTATCTATCCATTTTCAAAAATATCGATGTTTAAATATGAAAAATTATAAAGTTTTATATGGTTTATAAGGTACTTATATATAATAACTACTACTTGGAAATTTGATACAAATATTTTATAATGTTTTAAAAGTTTTTAAATCGATTTTACAAGTTTTACAAGGTTTTAAGTGGTTTTTAAAAGGGGTTTTAAGGTTTTTAAAAGGGTCTATAAAGTTTTTAAAAGGTATTTATAAGTTATTTTACGCTATTTATGAAAGATATATAAAAATTTAAACATATATAAAGGTAATTTGTGTGTATATTTATAAGTTTTCACACATATTTGGAATATTTAAAGTGGTTTGTTTTTATAAAATTTGAAATAGGGGTATTTTTTAAAAGTGGTATGGAAAAAGGTATTTTTGATAATTAAAAAGTAAAAAAAATGATATTTATAAAAAAAAATGTGTAAGCTTATATATTTAGACACAAATTATATTTCTATGCGTGTAAATTTAAATACCATACAAATACCTTTTAAAAACTTTTTAAATTTTTAAATTTTTTTAAAAATTATTTAAAAACATATAAAAACTTATAAAAAGTCGGGTTAGTTAAAAGTATGTGCTCAAATAAATGGAAAACAAAAAGGAAGGAGTTGATAAATTGAAAATTAGTTTTTTCAATGGGGGAGAGGAGAAAATACGTGACTATCCCTATACCAATTTAGTTGCAAGTTCAGAATTTAATGATTATTCTCTATGCAAATCTCTGACAAGATCCAATTGTGCAGAGGCACTAATGATGATGCGGTACATAGATTATTATCAGATAACTAAGTTGCATATATAGATTGTTATCGGATAACTAGATTGTTATCTAATATGTTATCTAATAATTAGGTCGTTATCAATTATGTTATCGGATAACTAGATTGTTATCAAATAATGAAATTCTCTTATAAAACGATAGTAAAGTATAAAACTCAACAAAACTGAATCCCTAAATATGATACATTTAGATAAGGGATAACACATTAATTAGTATAATATTTTGTCAATATTTGTGAATGTTATCGGATAACAAAAATGTTATATGCTTAGGTGAGAGACAAAGAGAGAGAGGAAGATAAAGAGGAGACGAGAATTGATGTTGATTTGTTTATCTAAGTACAGATAGGGGTAAAAACGTCTGCAAAAAAGAGAACTAAATATTGAGTTATGGATGTTAGATATTTAATTAATTGGTCAACTGAGGCTACCAAATGTAAATACCCTAAAAAGTCTTATAAATGCCGTTTAGAACCTTTTAAAAACTTTCTAAATATTTGTATTGAGTCTCTCAATAGTAATCATGATATAGATGTACCTTATAAACTATATAAAAGTTTACAATTTTTCATATTTGAAAAGGGATATTTTTAAAATGGATAGAAAATTGGTGTATTTTTAAAAAGGGATACACCAAAAGAGGTATTTCTCAAAAATTCTCTTTCAACTATTAACCTAATTTTTGGTTTTGCCAGTTGTAGGTTTTACAATTATAAGGGTTATATGTTGAGTTTATAAATCTGCATTATAGTTTAGATTTTATAATTAAACGAGATTATTTATCGTTTTAGGTTTATTAAAGAGGAGTGAGATTTAGGTTTTACAATTAAACAAGGTTATTTATCAGTTTGGGTTCATAAAGGAGAATCAGGATTTACAGTTTACAAATAAATTAGATTTTGAGTTTAACTAAATACATATTTTT
>NW_006238920.1:7304561-7347369 GCF_000375325.1 Capsella rubella | reverse complement strand
AAATTAGACGTAATTAAGTAGATATATATAATAATTTAAGTAGATATATATATATATATATATATATATATATATATATTACTAGATTTTATTTGGTTTGAAGTATCAAATAAACGTGTATAAGTTATTTTTCCAAATGAAATTAATTTCTCTTATTTAAAAAAAATTGTAAATTATTTTTTTATAAGTTATAATAAATTTTAATTTCAATTTAACTTTACATAAAGATAACCCGTCCATCGGACGGGTACTAAACTAGTATATATATAAAACTACATGTACATGTTGTGTTGGTTTCTTAATTGGCTAAAATAAAACTTTTTCTATTAATGCTATGTTGTTACACAAAGGTTTACTGAGAAAGTAATATTTTTTCTTATAAATCTATAATTGTATTGAAAGAAACTTGTAAAACAAAAGATCAACCAAAATTAAAAGTTATATACTGGAAAAAATGTATTATACAACTACTGTACTGTGTGTGTATCTATAAAATTTTTAAATTCCCACAAGGCAAAAACGATGGTGGCATGTGAGTTTACTAATTAAGGATCATAGGTACTAATAACAGGCAAATAGCATTTTTAAACGCCTGAGTAAATCTATCTCCGTAAGTTAACTCATCTAGAAATTTTTCATTAAATATTTGTGAGAGATTTGACTTTATTTTTTTATTTTTTTATCGATTTTTCTGATTGTGAATTTATTTGTAACTAAATATATATTTTTAAAAATATATATAAAAAAATAGAAACCTGTCTTACATAAAAGAAATAACAACACCTTTAGTTGAAATGAGAAAAAAACATTAGAGGTAATTTCTTTGACTAACTGTTTATGGAGAAAACTTTTATATTGAAAAAAATGTGAAAACAAAAGTAGGTACAGAGAAAAAAACATTATACAATAATGATTCAAGAGACTAATATTAAGATAAAGAAAATGATTTAATTACAAATCATTCTTTTTAGAATTAATTTTTTTTTCAATAATGATTTAACGCAATTAATCTTTTTCTAAGTTTCTGAATACGTGATGACATTTTGGTTTCCTTAATAAATATACACAACAACGTTATGTTTCAAGAAAAAAAATTGGATTAGTCTCATCACTTTCAGTTAATTCGTTGTTGTGTAGTGATTGCGTTGGAAACTCGTCAAGGAGGTCAGATTCAGGGGAAGGTGGAATCAGTCTCTTCTGTGTATAGAGACGTGTTTCCTTACATTGAGCTTTGTCGAACTGTTACGGTTTGATGATACAAATCGTGGTGGATGGTTTCTTGCAGGTATGTTTCTGTGATGATGAGTTTGGACTACTGATCATGATGAATTATGATGTTTCAGACATTTTCTTGCTACTCAAGTCTAATTTAGGCTTTCATAAACTTGCAGGTGAAGGAGTCTTTATATTACATCTACTGTTTGAGAAGCTTGTTGATATGAGAGCAAACATGAAGCAAAAGTGGTGCAGAAGTAACTCGCCCTTCTTTAATCTTTGTGCACAATGTGTAGAGTTGGTCATTTGTTTCAACCTCTATACAAAAAAAAAACTACGAAACCTGTTGAAATGCATCTTTGTATTGGGGTTTTTTTTTTTCACTAACATGGTCTCAATTACTTTATAATTGATTTTAGTTTTAGAGACCAGATTAGTTTACACTAATGAAACCTAATCTCTGCTTCTACTACATATGTAAGCAATATGAAATCTTGGTTTAGAGATAAGCAAACACAAAGTGATTTAGTTAAGCGGTGGTTTTTGACTACATGGGTAACTACAATATAAAAGTGTGGAAGTACAAAGTCGTGATGAAGGCTGAAGTTTATTTATACATAGAAACATACAAAAAAAGAAGATTATATTGTTTGTATGAAACTCTGTTATATATCAATGTAAAAAGACTCATGGTGCTTCAAGTATATGACTATATGAGCAAATATAAAATCAAGACTAACCTGATTATCAACCTGTGAATCTTAATTACCAAACAGCCAGCTTCTGGCTGTGCATATTTAAGAGATTGATACTTCATTTCTTCATCATCATTGATCTGCACTGTGACATCTCTGGTTCTTTAACTGTTGGATTTCAATCCCTCCATAATCGAGTAAGGTAAAACAAAGAAGGGCATTGAGATTACCTGAATGTGCCGACCTTAGAATAGATAATGTCGCCAACTCAAGAAAAATTGATCTCTCAGTATCCTTTTCATCAGTACCCCAGTCGAGAAAGCACTTGAATTCAACATTTAAAAGACAAATTAGGGTTTTTAAGTAAAGAGAACAAACAGACTTGTGAGTCAAGTAATCACGTTCAGAGACATTTGACTCAATTTTTATAGATTTTAGATTTTACCACTGGTGAATTGTTATTAATGTAAAAAGCTTAAACGAACAAAATAAAATCTTATTATATAAACCTTGGTTTTCAAAGTCAGCCATTAACAAAATCGTGACATGTGTCAATTATAAACGATAAAACGTTGACACGTGTCGATGCTAATTTTATTAATATTTAGATAAAATAGAAATATTATTAATCCTATCAAAAAATGGAAATATATAAATAAATATTATAACAAATTATATACTAAAAATTATTAATAAAATTAAAAAAATAACCTAATTTCTCAGCCATTATCAAGATTGTAACATGTGTCTAAACGATAAGATGTTGACATGTGTCGATACTAATTTTGTTAATATTTAGATAAAATAGAAATATTATTAACCCTATCGAAAAAGGAAATATATATAATAAATATTATAACAAATTATATATTAAATGTTTATTAGTAAAATAAAAAAATAACCTAATTTTAGTTATGTCAACTTGGTTTATTAATAAGATAGAGATTTAAAATTTATAATTAAAAATAATATATGTCGGTTTTTTGTTTACAAGAGCAATTTGGTTTAGTAATAAGATAAGGATTTATAATTAACAAGAATATATGTCGGTTTTTGTTTAAAGGAGAGGATTAAGGTTTAAACTTTTATTTTACAATTAAAACATGTTATTTGTTGGTTTGGGTATATAAATGATAAATGAGAATTATGGTTTATCTTTGTAAATTAAAATTATGGACATGTGTCAATTATAAACGATAAGATGTTGACAAGTGTCGATACTAATTTTGTTAATATTTAGATAAAATAGAAATATTATTAACCCTATCGAAAAAGGAAATATATAAAATAAATATTATAACGAATTATATATTAAAAAAAATATTAATAAAATTAAACAAATAACCTAATTTCTCAGCCATTAACATGATCGTGACATGTGTCAATTGTAAACGATAAGATGTTGACCCGTGTCGATACTAATTTTGTTAATATTAAGATAAAAAAGAAATATTATTAACCATATCGAAAAAGAAATATATTAAATAAATGTTATAAATGTTATAACAAATTATATATTAAAAATTTATTAATAAAATTAAACAAATAACCTAATTTCAGTTATGTCAAATTGGTTTATTAATAAGATAGGGATTTAAAATTTATAATTAACAAGAATACATGTCGGTTTTTGTTTACAAGAGAGGATTAAGGTTTAAACTTTAACTTTACAATTAAAACAAGTTATTTGTTGGTTTGGGTATATAAATAATAAAATGAGAATTATGGTTTATCTTTGTAAATTAAAATTATGGTTTAAGTTTAACAATTAAACGAGATTATATGCCGAAACTTGGTTTTCATTTTAGTAACTCACGTGACCATGATAAGTATCAAGTAAAACATAAGATGTCGCAACGTGTTATAACTAATTTTGTTATTATTAAGATAAAAATAGAATTTTTAAACAACATTAAAAAGTTAAATATATAAAATAATTATAAAAAATTAAAGAGAATGTTTGAGAAATACCCCTTTTGGTTTACCCCTTTTCAAAAATACTCCATTTATCTATCAATTTTCAAAAATATTCCTGTTTAAATATGAAAAATTATAAAATTTTATATGGTTTATAAGGTACTTCTATATAATAACTACTATTTGGAAATTTAAACATGAAACTTTATAAATGTTTTTATTGAGTCTCCTATTAGTAATGATGATCTAGATGTACCTTATAAACTATATAAATGTTTACAATTTTTCATATTTGAAAAGGGTATTTTCAAAAATGGCAAAAAATCGGTATATTTTTAAAAAGGGATACACCAAAATAGGTATTTCTCAAAAATTCTCTTTCAACTATTAACCTAATTTTTGGTTTTGCCAGTTGTAGGTTTTACAATTAAGGGTAATATGTTGGTTTGAGTTTATAAATGTGCATTATAGTTTAGATTTTATAATTAAAAGAGATTATTTATCGGTTTGGGTTTATAAAAGAGGTGTGAGATTTAGGTTTTACAATTAAACAAGGTTATTTATCAGTTTGGGGGGTTCATAAAGGAGAATTAGGATTTACATTTTACAAATAAAATAGATTTTGAGTTTAACTAAATAAATATTTTTATTCATGATTTTTATTTTACAATATGTTATATTTGTTTAATTTTTAATTTATGTATGAATGTATTATGTCTTTGAGCAATTTCATTGCCTAAAACATAAGGGTGAACAAAAGATTTTTGAACATAATAGTTTTAGCTTAAATTAAAGAAAAGTTCAATATAATTTATAATATAGTAATTTTAAAATATTTTTTAAAAAAATATGTAGTTTTTTATAATTCGTATTTGAAAGATTTTTTAATGTTTTCCTCAAAAATGCTATAATTTATTTTAGAATCTTTATGTTTATTTGCGTTGTTTATATGAACTTATCTACAAATGACTATATTTATATTTAACATCATATTTTAGATTGATGTTAATTTAAAAGAACTTTACCATCATATTAAATAATAATTAATTAATTTTCATAGTTTGAGAATGATTTTTTGAAAAATTGAAAGTTAAGAAATAACAATTTTTACTAATCATGTTTTAGAGGAAAATTATTAAATTAAGATTCTCAAACCAATTAAAATCTTTTTCCAAATGAAAATAATTTCTCTTATTTTTTCAAAAAAAAGATTTGGAAATTATTTTTTATAAGTTATACTAAATTTTAATTTTAATATAATTTTAAATAAAGATAACCCGTCCATCGGACGGGTACTAAACTAGTAAATAAATAAAAACCTGTTATAAGGTTAAAAAAAAAGAAGTATGCTGACATGAATTGAACATAATAAAATTGTAGGGGTATAAATATTGCCTATTTCAAGAATCCAACTTGTATATTACCAATCATACTGTTGAATTAAACTTGGATGGATAACTTGAGATGGAAGTTATCCTAATCCTAAACCGAGCTATGGTTTAATTAGAGATAATGATCAATATATTTAGGAGTCATCTAAGTATATGTATTTTCTAATAGGATTAGGATTAAGGTTTTCATATATATAGAGATGTCGAGTGATGTATGAGATTTTGAAGTTTTGAGAAAGTTTCTTAAGCAAATAAAGAGAGTTGATTCTTTATAAATCTTTGTGATCTAGACATACAAGAAGAAGGAAACTAGTCGATGATGATGGAGAAACAAGAAGAAGAAGAGGAGAAGAGAAAAGGGTTGTGTCCATCATCCAAAGAGACGTCCCTCTCCCTTCCTTTGGATCTTATCTGTGAGGTGCTCATAAGGCTGCCTGCTAGAGGTATTGGGAGGTCTCGCTGCGTGTCGAAGCTCTGGTTGTCCTACACAACACTTGCATCTTTCAATAACTTGTTCACAGCTCGGTTCTCTCAAAGTCCATGTGTTCTCGCCTTCAAAATCCGAGGCGACAATCTGTTGGCTTTCTCCTTGCCACAACAAGGGAATTCGGACAATTGTTCTCCTGTGGACAGTTATGTAATAAAATGCCCCAAAAATTGTGAGTATAGTCACTACATGAGTTCAGCACACGGCGTGTACTGCTTTCATGGAGATGGAAAGCTCGGGATTTGGAACCCAACCACGAGGCAGTTTTCAACCTTGACCAAACCCGAAAGCTGCTGGGAATACACGCTAGGCTTTGTGGGATACGACCCGATCGATGGTACATACAAAGTTGTGTGTATGCCTGAGGTTTATTCTTCTACTTACCCTGAGCCAAGGAATCAGGCTCGGGTTCTTACACTGGGAAGAGGTCAAAAATCATCATGGAGATTCATCCAAGGTAGCTTTGAACATTTCCCTCGCCTTGGTGGACGATGCATCAAAGGGGTTTTGTATTACGAAGCCCATCTTAGTTCTGATCTTACTCACCGCATTGTGATGAGCTTCCATGTCAAATCTGAAAAGTTCAAAATGATACAAGTGCCATGGAGTCAATCCGAGGGTATCCTCTTAGCTTACCAAGGTAAGTTAGCTTTAGCTTGGCAAGCTTCCGAATTCAGTTTTGATCCCTTTATTTCGCTGTGGGTTTTGGAGGATGCAGAGAGACATGAGTGGTCGTTTAAACGTCTTTCTCTACCTTTTCCTCTCGAGGATCCAATCTTGGAAACCTCATTATTTCTTAAGGGTGTGACATCAGCTGGTGAGTTCGTTTATGCCTCATCTTCTTGGTCTGTTTCGTTTGATCCATTTCATGCTCTGTATTTCGATCCAAAGAGGAACACCGTTAGAAGAGTCATCTATCAAGGACTTGCAGAACCCGAATTTCGCCGTGATGGTCTTGGAAAAATAGTGACCATGTTTATGTTTCCCGATCACATTGAGAGTCTCTTGTCTGTGTAACAACACTATTTATTTTACTATTTCTTGTAATAATCCTCATCTTCATCCGGTGTTAAACAGGTTTTAGTGCCTTTATAACTCACTTCTTAGATTATACAAAAAAACAAGAACAACTCTGTTTATCTCTTTCATAAAACTTGACCTTATATATCATCATACTAGTATAGAGACGTCAAGGTGTCTTCCATTGAGCTTTGTCGAACTGTTACCGTCTCAACTACTCTATGTTTGCTTTTAGTTTAGAAACCAGATCAGTTTACACTAATGAAACCTAATCTCTGCTTCTACTATATGAGCAATATAAATCTTGGTTTAGAGATGAAGCAAACACATAAAGCAAACACATAAATCTTGGTTTAGAGATGATGAGTTATGATGTTTCAAACGTTTTCTTTGGCCTCAAGTCTCATCTAGACTTTTCATGACTGAACTTGCAGGTGCTATTACATCTACTGTTTGAGCAGCTTGTTGGTATCAGAGAAAAGTAGCTCAGAAGCTGTTACATCTTACGCATGCTATCCTAAAGTAGTAACTCGTCCTTCTTAACCTTTGTGCTCAACACTCTTACAGATCAGCGTTGTGTAGAGATAGGCCACTCTTTTAGCTGTCTTAATATACAAAAACTTATAGGAAACTTGTTGAAATGCATCTTCTGGGGGTTTTAGGAATGCAGTTGCACTTGTCTCAAGTTCATTTTGTATGCTTTTAGATATACATAATTCTTCTGCTGTTCTGTAAGTAATCACAATCAGATTTAAGGAAAGCCTAATCTGCTTCTACCATATGAGCAGAGTATGAAATTTGGGTTTAGAGATGAAAGCAAAACAATGTGACTTAAGCTTACAATATGAAAGTGAAAAAATACAAAAGTTCATGAAGCTATCTGTATTTGCACAGAGAATCATGTAATTAGTATCAAGTGTGTACATGATCGCAATATGAAGTCTAATTAATCTTAAGATTTAATCTCACTGTACCACATAATTAAGTTCTAATCCTAACTTAGAAATAAGCTGTAATCAAAGTCGTGATGAAGGCTGAAGTTTATTTATACATAGAAACATACAAAAAGAGAAGATAATATTGTTTGTATGAAACTCTGTTATATATCAATGTAAAAAGACTCATGGTGCTTCAAGTATATGACTATATGTGCAAATATAAAATCAAGACTAACCTGATTATTAACCTGTGAAACTTAATTACCAAACCGCCAGCTTCTGGCTGTGCATATGTAAGAGATTGGTACTTCATTTCTGCTTCTACTATATGAGCAATATAAATCTTGGTTTAGAGATGAAGCAAACAAATAAAGTTAACCGGAGGTTTTTTCATTATATGGGTAACTAAAATCTACAATATTAAAGTGTGGAAGTACAAGTTCCTGATGAAGGCTGAGAACCATTATACTGTATATATTGTTTTGCATGAAACTCTGTTATATCATTTAAAACGACAAGGGCACTGAGATTACCTGAATCTGGGGACCTTTAACATCGATCATGTCACCAACTCAAGAAAATTGCTCTCTCAATATCCTTTTCATTGGTACCTGACGACTAACAAAGCATTTGAATTCAACATCTAAAATACAAATTAGGGTTTCTTAGTAGAGACAACAAAGAGACTTGTGAGTCAAGTAATCACGTTCAGATTTGACTCATTTCTGTAGTTTTGTTTTTCCAATGGTGATTTTAAAAAGCTTAAAGGAAATTTTAAAGTTAACCTGCAATTAAAAGTAAGATTCAAGTTGTCAAAAAAAAAATTAATAATAATAATAAGAAGAAGAAGAAATTTTCTTTAGCTTAGATGAAAACTTCATATGCAAATTTTAAAGTGATTTTTTTTATTTTCAAATGTTTTTTATTTTTATTAAGCTTTGTATACGAAATACGATAGTGTTTTTTCTTCCAAAAAAAGGTGAAAATAGGAGTAAGTAGATAAAACCACATTTTCACGAAATTAAATGTATTAGAACGAGGGTTTAAGAGAAGATAATTTTAAAAGTGATCTAATACAAATCATTTTGAAAAAAATAAATAAATAAAAAATACAAATCATTTTGGCTTTTTATTTATGATGATTGATGAACATCCTTTTAAAAACGAAGCTTATGAAAATCCATAATAAAAATAAGAGAGCATTTATTTTTATAACTCATTATGGTTTCATTATAAATACACAAACGTAAATAAAAAACACACAACGTAAACAGCTTCTTTCAAAAATCGAATTTACTCTCTCTCTCTCTCTCTCTCTCTCTCTCTCTCTCTCTTCAGTTATTTCTTCGCTGTTAACGTCACACGGCGATGGCTATGGTCACTGAAATTCCCGGCGACTCTGCTGGCGGCGATCCAAACAAGAAACCCGAAGAACCCAACAAGAACCCGCAAGAAGAAGAGAATCAAAACAAGAAACTGAACCAAGAAGAAGATCAAGAAGAAGAAGAAGAAGTAGAGAATCTTGCTCGAGACATTCCACTTATAGTCACACTTTCAGTTAATTCGTTGCAGCTGAAGCCTTCACACACTGCGACGGCGATGGCTTTAATCTCTGAAACTTCCGACGACGTATCTTACGGCGGCGGTCCAAGCAAGAATCAGAAAGTAGTAAAAGAAGAAGAGTATCAAGACGAGAAAGCGAAAGAAGACGATCAAGAAGAAGAAGAAGTAGAGAATCGTGATCACATCCCTGAAGAACTCTGCGAAATCATCGTCGCACGCGTCCCAAGATGCCATTACCCGAGGCTATCTCTACTCTCTAAAGCCTTCCGTGACGTAATCTCTTCGGAGCAACTCTTCGTAACACGCTCGGACCTAGGCGTGACTGAACCGGTTCTTTATACCTTGATCTCGTCGCCACCTTTTGACCCTCCAAGCTGGTATATACTCCATGGAAACAACATCTCATTAAGTTTAAGCAGAGTCACTTCAATTCCTCCGATGTTCCCTGGATGCACTGCCGTCACAATAGGACACAAGATTTACGTTATCGGTGGTTTTGACGTCAGCTATAATCGACCCGTGAGGACTATGTTTGTCATAGATTGCAGATTCAATACTTGTCGCCAGCTCCGGAGTATGAACAAGGATCGATGCTACGCAGCCGCCGGTGTAATCGATGGAAAGATTTACGTAGTCGGAGGTAGCGAGAAACGATATTATGATTGGGTGGAGGTGTTCGATGTTGAGAATGAGACTTGGGAAGTTGTGTCTGGTCCATTCCCTCCCGTTGCTAGTTGGAGAGGAATGTATATTGCACATGTGGTTATGGAAGATAAGATTTACATTTTGGATGGTCCTTTTTGTTTGGCTTACGATCCAAGACTAGGTAGATGGGAGAATTGGGGACTTGAAAGTCCAAAGAGGCAGTGTTGGGGGCCGTCTTCTTGTATGGTTGATGGTTTGTTGTATGCCTTTAATCCTCAGCCGTTTCCTGAACCTCCCATTCTCGTGTATGATCCAAAGGATATGGATTGGAGATCTGTAAAGGGTATAACTCTTTGGCCTCGTCTCGTTTATACTGATTCTAGGATGGCAAATGTTGGTGGGAAGTTGGTGATTTTGGGTCGTTGTCAGCCGTATCATCACTTGAAAACAGATGTTTGGTGCGTAGAGGTGGCCTTGGAGAAACGTGAAGATGGTGATATTTTGGGGAAGGTCGAAATCAAATCAATATCGCTTGTGCATTCATTCCGCGAGTTTCCTTGCATTGAGCTTTCTCGAACTGTTACGGTTTGATGATTAGTTTGCAGCTGCAACAAGGTATGTTAATCTTTGATGATGAGTTTAAAACGTTTTCTTGAGCCTCAAGTCTTATCTAGGCTTTTCATGAATTAACTTGCAGGTGCTATTACATCTACTGTTTGAGCAGCTTGTTGATATCAGAGAAAAGTAGCTCAGAAGCTGTTACATCTTACACATATTATGCATAGAGTAGTAACTCGTCTTTCTTAACCTTTGTACTCAATACTCTTTACAGACTCAGCGTTGTGTAGAGATAGGCCATTCTTTTAGCTGTCTTTATATACAAACACTTGTAGGAAACTTGTTGGATTGCATCTTTTGGGGGTTTTATGAATGCAGACTATGCAGTAGCACTTTGTCTCACGTTCATTTCGTTTAGATATATATAATTCTTCTGCTGTTCTGCAAGTAATCACAATCAGATTTAGTCATTTCGTTTAGATATATGAGCAAAGATGAAATTTGGGTTTAGAGATGAAAGCAAAACAATGCAATTTAGTGAGAAAATATAAAAGTTCTGTATATGCACAGTCTGTGCAGCACAGAGAAGCATATAATTTGTATCTACTGAAAAGTCACTGTGCTTCAAGTGTGTAAATGAGCAATATGAAGTCTAATTAATCTTAAGATTTAATCTCTCTGTTACTACATAATTAAGTTCTAATCCTAACTTAGAAATAAGCTGTAATCAATTCAGGCAATAACACTCCACTGCACATAAAAAAAAACCTTAATCTAATTGAACAACGAATATAAACGAATACCTAAGACTAGAGAACTAAGCAACAAAGCAAGACAAAGAAGATCTATGTATATGTCCTTCAGCCTTCAGGATCAAATGAGGAGCTCAAATATTATACTCAACAATTTCTCCCAAACCAATCATTTTAAAATTAGTTCATCTAAGAGCAAATAAGGAGATCAAAAATATGGCTTTTATGACATTTTGATCTTGTTAAAATGTTGACGAATAATAAACTCTTTCAACATATAAAATAAAGAAATCACACAACCTAGCTGCCACGTCAACATCATCGTCGTGTTTTCTATAACGTCTTTGTTTCAATTTCTCTCAAATTAGTAAAAAAAGTATTTTCTAATATTGTTGCACATACACACATATGACTCATCTTTACACAATCAGCACTA
Source organism: Capsella rubella (assembly GCF_000375325.1). Lineage (NCBI taxonomy): Eukaryota > Viridiplantae > Streptophyta > Magnoliopsida > Brassicales > Brassicaceae > Capsella > Capsella rubella. Next base: position 7,335,752 of record NW_006238920.1, on the reverse strand, counting down.
GAATCGAAACTACCAACACCAAAGCTTAGCTAAGACCAAAGAATAGTTTGGATTTGAGTTCCTAAACTTGTGTTCTATACTAGAAACCAATTCTTGATCGTTCGTATCCACCATACACATGACTCGTCGATCACTCAATCTCCAAAAGCAAAAATCTATAGAGCAAATGTAGAATAATGTTGAAAATATTGAAACGATGCATCTTCCCTTTTACTTACAATAGCTCATACGTGCTAGTAGAAACCACTTTGTTTTGTTTTACATATCTCAATATGTGTAAAATAGCTCATTTGTGCTACGAGGAACCACTTTGTTTTTGTTTTACATATCTCAATACGTGTAAAAGTAAAATGCACCACACACACAAAGACACGGCTCATGGGTTAGTCAATGAGGGAGAGAGTATGATGGTTGACAGAAAAGAGCAAAAGCTACATCCAAATATGGATTAAGAAGCTCTTAAGCGCGTAGAGTTAGTGGTTACGTTGGGAAGAAGAACAAGTAAAGGAAAAAAGCAGAGCAGAGATCATCATCCCTCTGCTATAAAAACAGAGATAGGGTTCACAACTCAAAATATCACAACAAAAGAAACAACACAGAGCAAGAGATTCAGATAGCAATAAAACAAAACTTATATCTTCTTTTCTAAAAAAAAATGGGGGTCGTAGTATTCAAGTGGGCAGAGGAAGCTGGAAACAACCAACTGGTGTTGCTTATGCACAGAGACAACTGGGGAAACAGGCAAGTTTAAAACTTTGATTCCAGGTTTATCTTTCTTGGCACGTACGTTAATGATGTTGATGACTTTTTTGAAAACATTTGGTCTGATGGGATTAACAGGATCATAAAAGGGGCTTCTTGGGATGGCCAGATTTTGAGTGGTCGGTGCGAAGATAACAACGGAACGTGGTTGGCTATTTCTCGAGGAGGCCGGGTCGCTTTTCTCATGAGTAGAACGTTGTTGCTAGACCAAGTTGATCCAGACTGCGGCACCGAGTTGTATCCCATTGAATTCTTGGAGGTTTGTTTTCGTTTCTTTGGTGTTGTATCCAATATTTTTATTCAAAACATATTGGATATCTTAATTTCTCTGTTTTGGTTGCAGGGCAATATGAGTCCACGGGATTTTGCCGAGGAGGTGGCACTGCGTGACTATGATTTAGATAAGGGGTGGTCCTATAGCCTTATAGTCGCGGACATGGCTTCCAATTCAATGGTTCACTTGAGGAAATTTCATCCATATGAGCAGGATGTTTCTATACAAGACGTTTCGTCTGGTCTACACACACTTTCTCCTCACTGTGGCCTCGACTCCACAATCTCTGCCAGGGTAATCAAGTTACTAGTGTCTTGTTTCTTTTTCGTACATTTTTGTAGCTCTTTCAAAAACTCTCATTTCTCCCTTTACTTTTCAGGATGTACGCATGAGAGAGTATTTTAGTCGCATGATATTAAATGGTGTTTTGGGACACGATGAACTACCACCGCTTAATGAGATTGCTAGTGGAGCAACTGAAGCCGGGCTGTTTCTCGAAACTATGGCTGAGCATCCGAACCCTGAAGTAAGACATTTCATATATATATATAACGTTTCTATGATTCATATTCTCCTACCATCATTAATTAGTTAGTTAATCTCTTTCTTTTTTCATTTCGATTGATCCAGCTTGGAATGCAACGCTTTGGAACAACTAGTACGACAGCATTAGCGTTCAAACGCACTGGGGAAGTGATGTTCTTTGAGAGATACGAGCACAGCTTCAATTTCAACATCCAGTAGAAAGAGTTACAAACAAATACTAAGCAGCATCCAAGTATAAAAAGTATATCTACATAGTTAATAAGTAATCTTGTTGATGCTGTAAATACATCTTTCTACTCTAATTTACATTTGTCGATTCGGGGAAACCTATTTCCTTGGTCAAACTAAGAGCATTATGATGCTTTATCTAATAAATAAATAGTTTATGATCTTCTATAACTTTCCTATGGGTAACTTAAAAGTACATCTATACAGTTCTTGGAACTATTGTTATTCTTACTCTTTACTTTCAACTTTATTTATGGAAAGGTGATAATGTACATAGTATTTTTGTAAATCCAGCTCAGAACATTTGACATCAACATCATATTTTTCTATAGTGAATCTAGACTCGAGCTATTAGTACTTACGAAAAACTAAACAAGAACTTGAAATCAAGAAAAAGCAAGAAAATATAGATTTGAAAAAATCAAGAACATATAGAAATTAAGGTCACCTAACCACTATCTGGATCCGGATTACAAAAGCTAAGACCAAATACTAGTTGGATGGATTTGAGTCTTACACTTGTGTGCCACTAAAAACCAACTTTGAATTATGTTTTAGGATAGTAAATATATTTCTAAAGTGTTCTTATATGCTATATATGCCATGATGCTATGTCTTTATATATGCACAGAAAATAATATATAATCGAACTCTTGTGAAACTATATATTCTATTTTTAAACATTAAAAAGACACGATCATGTGCTTGAAGAAATCTATATGAGCAATATGAAGTCTAATTTGTAATCAATTGAGGCTATAAAGACATCAAAAAGCCTTAATCTAATTGAACCAATGGAAACGAACATCTAAGATTAGAGAATAAAACAAGACGACGAAGATCCATGTATATGTCTTCCAGGATTGGACAGGAGCTCAAATATTATACTCAGCAATTTCTCCCAAACCTAACATTTTGAAATTTAGAAACCCTATCAAATATAAATAAATGAATCGATTGTTTTCTAAAACTTTCCTATGGTAATTATAAATTTCACCTTATATTTTCCATTTATACAATTCTTGACCCATATAGTTATTTTTTCTCTTTACTTTCAACTTAATTATTGGAAAGCTGATATAGAGTATTTATGGAAACCCGGATCATGCAATTTCAAGCAATTAGTCAGAACCTTTGACACTAACTAGTAGTACTTCCGAAAAAAGTAAGAACGTAACTAAATACCAAAAAATAACTTGAAATCAAGAAATAGCAAGAACATGTAGATACATAACAAAAATCAAGAAATTATAGAACTTAAGAAAAAAGCATACACGTTACCATCTATCATCACAACTATAACCAAAAAAATAAGATCGTGAAGAGATTGTTTGTTTTGATATAAAGTCTTAACTCTTAACAGGTGATAAAGAGATTACTATTTTCCAAAATGATTACTTTCATAATATTTTTTCATACTTGGTTTCACAAAGATCACCAAAGTTATAAAGAAATTGGAATCTTAGTATGGATCCACTAAAAAACCTATGATACGTACCCTTTTTAGATTTTGGTATGAAAGTGATCAAATATTGCGTATGAATGCCATCTTCAACGTGTTTCACAAGATATCTCTTTTCTTCTCTTTTTTTTTTTTGGGTACGTTAATCATAAATAATTTGACATGTATATTTACTTAAGTGTCTATTTGATAAACCAAGTTCACTTAACCACTATAGGCTCTGATTAACAAATACTAGTTGTAGTTGGATTTGAGTCTTACATATCATTACAGATCTTAAGACCAATCAGCACTAGAATCGAAACTACCAACACCAAAGCTAGCTAAGACCAAAGAACAGTTTGGATTTTGAGTTCCTAAACTTGTGTTCTCTGCTCTACTAGAAACCACTTCTTGTATATTCTATTCTTAGTATAGTAAAATATAATAATTCTTACCATACACATGACTCGACCATCACTCAACCTTCAGGAGCAAAAAGCTATAGAGCAAATGTAGAATAATGTTGAAAATGTTGAAACGCTGCATCTTCCCTTTTACTTACAATAGCTCATATGTGCAACTAGAAGCCACTTTGTTTTGTTTTACATCTGCAAATACCAAAAACCAAAGCTAGCTAAAGACCAAAGTATAGTTTGGATTTGACTTCCTAAACTTATGTTCTATACTAGAAACCACCTCTTGTATATTCTTAGTATAGTAAAATTAATAATTCTAGATCGTTTCCATCATACACATGACTCGTCGATCACTCAATCTTTTCAACACCCAAAAAGCTATAGAGCAAATGTAGAATAATAATGTTGAAAATGAAGAAACGATGCATCTTCCCTTTTACTTACAATAGCTCATACGTGCAACTAGAAGCCACTTTGTTTTTGTTTTACATCTGTAAAAGTAAAATGCACCACACACACAAAGACACGGCTCATGGGTTAGTCAATGAGGGAGGGAGAGAGTATGATAGTGAGAGACAACAGCAAAAGGCTATATCCAAATTTGGATAAATCTGTAAGAAAGGTAAACTCCGTTGTTGTATTACACAATCAAGAGAGAATATATAAGATACAATTGGACTGTTGGCCTTTCCTAAGTGTAATAAAGAGTATTTACATATATTCTATATACGTTCTCTAACACTCCCCCGCAGTGGAAACGTCGGTGGACCGATGGTGAGACTGTCCCGAAAATCAAGAAACAACGGTGATGGTAGGCCTTTCGTAAAGATGTCGGCGTATTGGTAAGCAGAAGGAACATGAAGAACTCGAACAAGGCCAAGAGCAACCTTTTCACGAATTAAGTGTATGTCAATTTCAACATGTTTAGTCCGCTGATGTTGAACGGGATTAGAAGAGAGATAGATTGCGCTGACATTATCACAATACACCAACGTTGCTCGAGATAACATGATCTTCATTTCGAGGAGAAGAGTGCGTAACCAAGTAGTCTCGCTAACAGCATTAGCAACGCCTCGATACTCGGCTTCAGCACTAGAGCGGGAGACAGTATGTTGACGTTTAGAAGACCAAGACACCAAGTTATCACCAAGAAAAACACAAAAACCGGAGGTAGAGCGGCGAGTGGAAGGACAACCGGCCCAATCAGCGTCTGTGTATGCCGTGAGAGAAAGTGACGAAGAACGGGCCATGTGAATGCCGTGAGAGATGGTGCCTTTAACGTAACGAAGGATCCGCTTAAGAGCATTAAAGTGAGACTCACGCAGGTCATGCATAAAGAGACATATCTGCTGGACCGCATAGGAGATGTCGGGACGGGTGAATGTAAGGTACTGAAGAGCTCCGGCTAAGCTGCGATATAGTGTAGGATCAGAGACCGGAGGGCTGTCGGCAGCAGCAAGCTTCTGTTTGGTGTCAACCGGAGTTAAGCACGGATTGCAGTTTGTCATGTTAGCACGATTGAGGATATCGGCAGCATAGTTTTGTTGATGGAGAAAGAGACCAGAGGCATTGCGACGGACGGTGATGCCTAAAAAATGATGGAGAGGGCCTTGATCTGACATTTCAAATTCGGAGCTGAGGAATGTGACAATACGCTGAACAAGGAGAGGAGACGAAGCCGTGAGAATAATATCGTCAACGTACAGGAGAAGGTACGCTAGAGCAGAGCCATCGGAAAACACAAAGAGAGAGGGATCAGAGATGCTTTGTTTGAAACCAAGTCGACGAGCATATGTAGCAAAACGTGTATTCCAAGCACGAGGAGCTTGCTTTAAGCCATATAAAGACCGCTTGAGGAGACAAACATAATCCGGGTTTTGTTTGTCGACAAAACCTGGCGGTTGGTGCATGTAGACGGTCTCATCAAGGTCGCCATAGAGAAAAGCGTTCTTTACATCAAGTTGGTGAAGTGGCCAATCGCGTGCCTTGGTAGTCTCAGACGGACCGGATTGTTGCGGGTTTAACCACGGGGCTGAAAGTTTCATCACAGTCAAGACCGAGCTGTTGAGACTTGCCATTAGCAACAAGACGGGATTTGTAACGACGAAGCGATCCATCTGCATTAAATTTATGCTTAAACAACCACATAGAACGCACAACGTTAGTATCCTTTGGACGTGGCACAAGATCCCACGTTCTCTTTTTAATAAGAGCATCAAATTCCTCATGCATAGACTTATTCCAAAATGGATCCCGAGCTGCCTGAACATGAGTCAAAGGTAAAGGAGAAATTGTGGCATCAGTGTGAAGACACAATAGAGTTCGCGGTTTGACGATACCGATTTTGCCTCGAGTAATCATAGGATGAGCATTATGGATTAAAGGAATATTTTGAGGAGCAGAATTAGTGATAGTGGGAGTAGGAGAAGGAAGGGGAACCTGAGGTGAGAGAGGACGAGAGATAGGAGGTGGTGTAGGCAAAAGAGGAGGTGAGGGAGACGGAGAAGAAGTTGTAAGAAGAGTAGAGAAAGGAAACGTCTTTTCATCAAATACGACATGGCGAGAGAGTATGATTCGTCGAGTGGAGAGGTCAAGACACCGGTATCCACGATGATCGGTGGGATAGCCTAAAAACACACACGGCGTTGAACGTTTATCAAGCTTGTGAGCTGACGTCGGTAAGAGATTCGGAAAACATAAGATCCAAACGTGCGGAGATGATGATAATCGGGAGCTTGTTTGAACAAGCGAGTGAACGGAACCGCTTGGTCGATAGACTTGGATGGAAGAATGTTGAGTAGATGAGCAGCCGTGTGAAGGGCTTCAACCCAAAATTCAGCGGGAATAGATGCTTGAAACAGCAAAGCACGAACCATATTGTTGATAGTGCGTAACATGCGCTCAGCACGACCGTTTTGTTGAGAAGTGTGTGGGCAAGAGAACCAAAAAAGCGTACCGGTGGCAGCAAAGTGATCCTTGAAGAGACGATTGTCATACTCTCCGCCATTGTCGCATTGAAGAGACTGGATTTGACATTGAAACTGTCTCTGAACATAAGCAGAAAAATGTAAGTATTTCCCAAAAGTCTCACTTTTACGATGAAGAGGATACACCCAAAGATAATGAGAATATTGATCAAGGAAAATAAGATAATATTTTATCCCACTTATGCTTTGAATTGGAGAAGTCCAAATGTCAGAATGCACAATTTGAAATGGAGAAGTAACTATTGTTTTTGAATCAGAAAAAGGTAAACGAGTGTGCTTGCCAAGTTGACATGCTTGACACAAACTTGTCAAGTCAGTTTTTGGACTGGAAATAGAAAAAGACGATAAAAGATGAGATAAAGTAGAGTGACTAGGATGACCAAGGCGATTATGCCAAATAGAACCATCGAGAGAAGCAGTGGAGAAAACATGAGGAGTAGAAGGCAATGGAGATGAAGTAACGGTATAAAGAGGGCCAGAGCTATCACATCGGAGCAAGCTAGTCCGAGTTCGAAGGTCCTTAACACAAAAACCAAAAGGATCAAACTCAATTGTGCAAGAGTTATCGGTTACAAACTTCCGAACTGAAACAAGATTTTTGATAATATCAGGGCAAACCAGCACATTTTTAAGAGCAAAAGAACGAGACGGAGAGGGAATAGTACCATGACCAAGTGTTGTAACGGCAGCAACAGAACCATTTCCAACAGTAACAAGAGGCATGGTACTCGTATTAAAAAGAGAGTGGAGATTACCTGTGCTAGAGGCAACGTGTTCGGTCGAACCGGTGTCCATAATCCAAGGATTTGCAGGCTCTTGGAGAGTCATCGTGTTGAAAGCATGAGTTAGGGAAGCGGGGAGAGGCGTTAACGAAGTTGGATCGGACGAGTATGCCAAATGTGCTTGAGGACGAGACGGGTGCGAGCCTAAAATCCCAGAATGATTGGTGTGATGAGGTGGAGCATGATACGGTGGAGACGGGTTGAATAAGAAGTGAGGATAACTCTGCTGTGGATAACTCGGTGCTGGAGTTGAAGCGTAGACCTGCGGCGGATAATTGTAATACCACGGAGAAGTAAAGGTGTTGGAGGAGTAAGCATTGTTGTATCGGCCTCGGCCACGGAAACGGCCACCACCACGATTGCGTCCTCTGTTTCCACGACCAAAGTTGTTGTTGTTATTGTTGTTGCGAAGAGTGCCATCAGAAGTGGTGTAGAGGATGGTAGAAGACGAAGGAGTATCATGATGGTTGGAACTTGGCTTAACTATTTTTGCAAGACGTTCTTCCTCCATCTATAACATAGAACGAGCTTCAAGAAGGCTGGGAAAAGGAGTCTTGTGTTTGATAACGTTAATGATGGAGTCAAACTTATCAGAGAGACCATTTAAAAGATGCATCACTAACACACGCTCAGAAACGGGAGAATCGATGTTGGCGAGGAGATCCGCCGTGGACTTCAGGTTTTGGCAGTAATCATGAACGGAGCGGTCGCCAATCACCATGGTTCGGAGGTCATGTTCAAGTTGCAGAGCACGCGCCTCCTTGTTGTCATGGAAGAGACTCTCGATGGACAGCCACAAGTCACGAGCAGTAGCATTCTTTTTGAGAATTGTATCAAGGATGGATTCGGAGATGGTGCCGTAGATCCACATCTTCACAAGGCCATCACGCTTCTTCCATACTTTTTCAGTTGCAGGTGTTGAAGAGGAGGAGCCGTCTATGTGATCTAAGACGCCGAAGCTAAGACAGTGGGTTTCAAAGAGTTCACGCCACTTGTCGTAATTGAGTTTACTCATATCAAGAGTAATAGGGATATAGGCCTTGATTTGTGAAATACCAAAAGGTTTATCATTAGAAGGAGGAGGAGAAGCCATGATGAAACGAAGGAGAGAAGAAGAAGAAGAGGGTGAAACAAGGAGGAAGAAGAAGGAGAGAAAGAAGAGATCGGAGATTGGATCGAGCGCTTAGCTTGGGGGCTAGGTTAAAGCTTTGATACCATGTAAGAAAGGTAAACTCCGTTGTTGTATTACACAATCAAGAGAGAATATATAAGATACAATTGGACTGTTGGCCTTTCCTAAGTGTAATAAAGAGTATTTACATATATTCTATATACGTTCTCTAACAAAATCAAGCTCTTAAGCGCGTAGACTTAGTGGTTACGTTGGGAAGAAGAACAAGTAAAGGAAAAAAAGCAGAGGATAGATCATCATCTCTCTGCTATAAAAACAGAGATGGGGTTCACAACAAAAGAAACAACACAGAGCAAAAGATTCAAATAGCAAAAAAATGGGGATCGTAGCATTCAACTGGACAGAGGAAGGCAACAACCAACTGATGCTGCTGATGAACCGAGACAACTGGGAATCCAGGCAAGTTTTTAATAATTCATTCGACGTTTTCTTTCTTGGTTTTTCATATTTGTGAATCTGATGACATTATTGATGAATGTTTATATTCATGATCTTGGTTTCGTTCTGTATGCATGCGTAAAGAGTCATAAGAGCGACGGCTTGGGATGACACTGAGCAAATCGTGTGTGGCCGCTGTGAAGAGAACTCTGGTACGTGGTTAGGTATTTCTAAGAGCGGCCGAGTCTCTTTTCTCGTCGGTTCGGCTATAACGTTCGACCAAATTGGACATCAAGGCAGCTCGGAGATGTACCCTGTCCGTTTCCTAAATGTATTTATTTTTTTTGGCTTTTTCCTCTTTATTACTTATTTTTATTTAAGAATACTTCGATATTCACCACAGGACATGCTTTTGTTTGATTTATAGGAAAACTCTAGTCCAATGCAGTTTGCGGAACACTTGGCACAAGATGAAGATTTGGAGCAATGGCACACCTATAGCCTTATTGTTGCAGACCTGAATATGCAATCAATGGTTCATATCAGGAAACCCTTAGCACATGAGACTAAACTCATAATAGAAACCGTTCCCTTTGGTGTTCACACTTTGTCCCGCCGGGGTCTCGATTCCACGGAATTTCTCAGGGTACGTAACGTAATTAAGTACTTGTAACAAAGTAGTTAGCTAGCTAAGATATATATAAATATATATTTTTTTTGGACATACTAATATATAAATATTTTTATATCCGTCTATATACATGCAGGTTACACGGCTAAGAGACCTATTCAATGATTTGGTACTTGAATTTGGAGACCATGACCAACTTCCACCGTTGGACCAGATCGCTGGCATGTTTATGTATGATTCTGAAGGAACCAATGCTTTATGTCTCGACACTAATGAATATCATCTAGTAAGAAAAAAAAATTGAACTTAACCGTTTGTTATGTATGATACTTTCATCAGTCAGCACCATATTTAATTTATTTTCCTTTTGATATCGGTTCAGTTGCTTGGAAGGCAAGAACGCTACGGAACAACAAGTACGACAGCATTGGTGGTGAAACGCACTAGGGAAGTGATGTTCTTTGAGAGGTTCAGGGACATTAATGGGGAATGGGACTGTATCGAGCACAACTTCAATCTCAACATCCAGTAAAAGAGTTACAAAGAAACAATATTGCGCAGCATCCAAATATATCATTATCTATAATTAAAAGAATAATCTTGTTGATGCTTAATAAAAATAAATGAATCGATTGTTTTCTAAAACTTTCCTATGGTAATTATAAATTTCACCTTATATTTTCCATTTATACAATTCTTGACCCATATAGTTATTCTTTCTCTTTACTTTCAACTTAACTAGGTAATGTCCCGCGCATATGCGCGGGTTATTGTATATTTATTTAATTATTTTAATTTATTTATTACTTATAAAAATAGATTAAATAAATTTTAATGTTTATGACATTTTTACATGTTATTTATTTAAATTATATAATAGAAGCATACATCCATATCTTTTGAATTTATTCGTTGGTTAATTGTTCAATTAATCAATTTTGATAGTAATTTTCTTTAGTACTTTTAAGTATTTTTTGATAAAACAATAATATTGTTAATGATAAAAATAGAAATGATATTGGGAGAATTTAAAAAATACCCCTTTAAAAATATCACTTTTTAAATTTACCCCCTTTTCAAACTTTATAAAAACAACCACTAAAAATGTTGAAATTTATCCAAATATGTGTGTAAACTTATAAATATACACAAAAATTACCTTTATTTGTGTATAAAATTTTATTTATTTCAATGTCTTACAAATTGGTTTGAATATAACAAAAAAATATTTTGTTAAAATAATTACATACTTTGAAAATAAAATAAATATACATGAATATGTGAGAAAGTAAAAAACATATAAAGTAAAACAATGAAAATGGTTTATTTAGCTTGATTTTCTTATGGTGCGATGGTCAGAAATCAATATTTTTGAATCCCATCGATAAAATAATTTCCTTATAGCCATAAAATATTATTATACATATGTATTATATATTTAATAGTATAAAACAATGAAAAAATGAAGAAGTACATAAAATAAAGAAGAAATATAATTGAAAACAAAAGTTTTAACCAAATATATAATAAGAAGAGAATGAAACCTTAAGAATTCCCAAGAAATAATTTTATTTTTAATCTCTTTTTATATTCCTCTTAATTTAATTTATATTTCTAGGTTTAATTATATTTTTCATCCTTGTAGTATATATAATAGATAGAAAATGGAATATCAAATTGTTTTTTAGATAGGAAATCAAGTATAAAATTCAAAGTTAAAACAAATTATAATGTTCTTTGTATTATTACATGTTGAATCACAAACTAAATATAAGGATCATTATTCTTAAAAGAATGTCTTACAAATTGGTTTGATAATTATATAACAAAAAGTTTATTTTGTTAAAAAATTACATACTTTTGAAAATAAATTAAATATACATGAATATGTGAGAAAGAAACAAACATCCAAAGTAAAAGAATGAAGATGGTTTCTTTAGCTTGATTTTCTTATAACCATAAAATATTATTATACATATGTATTACATTTAAAAATATAAAAAACAATGAAGACATAAAGAAATACATAAAAACAAAAAATAAATAAAATTGACAACAAAAGTTTAAACTAAATAATTAATCAAACTCTTACAATGATATTTTAAATGAGTTCTCACCCCATGCAAGAACTTTAAAAAAAAACAAAGAGAATAATGAAGATATGAGATATGGTAGAGAAGGATGTGATAATGACTATTTATATGATAAGAAGTGATGTAAGTTACATTTTTAAAATAATTAAATTAGAGGAGTTATAATTATAATTTATAGTGTGTTTAATTGAAATTCAATAAAGAAAACCAATAATCTTTGGAAATTTATATAATTTTCAGTTTCATTTTAGTACTAAAGTGTGAATTTAAAGTATGAATTAATGTATATGATTAAATGTTTTTTTTTGGTTAAAAATAAATATTATATTTTAAAAAATAAATACAAAATGGAACAATAAAGAGAGTGGAACCTTACTTTTATATATATGATTTTAAATAATTTTCCACCAATAAGGCTTATAAAATTTGTTGTATGATATATGATTAAGTCCTTTCATTTTGTTTGCCATTTGATTATAACTTAATGTGTAATTAAATTTTGTATTGAATGATTGTCATAAACATTTATTTATTTATTTTGTTGAATGATATATGATTAAGTCCTTTCATTTTCTTTGCCATTTGATTATAACTTATAGTGTAATTAAATTTTGTATTGAATGATTGTCATAAACATTTTTTTTTTTTTAAATGAAAGCCTTAAATATTTTTCCACCAATAAGGAGAGAGTAGAACCTTACTTTTATATATATGATTATTGGAAAGCTGATATAGAGTATTTATGGAAATCCGGATCATGCAATTTCAAGCAATTTGTCAGAACCTTTGAGGCTAACTAGTAGTACTTCCGGAAAAAAGTAAGAACGTAACTAAATACCAAAAAATATCTTGAAATCAAGAAATAGCAAGAACATGTAGATACAAAACAAAAATCAAGAAATTATAGAACTTAAGAAAAAGCATACACGTTACCATTTATCATCACAACTATAACCAAAAAAAAATAAGAAAAAGCAAAGTCGTGAAGAGATTGTTTGTTTTGATATAAAGTCTTAACTCTTAACAGGTGATAAAGAGATTACTATTTTCCAAAATGATTACTTTCATAATATTTTTTCATACTTGGTTTCACAAAGATCACCAAAGTTATAAAGAAATTGGAATCTTAGTATGGATCCACTAAAAACCCTATGGTACGTACCCTTTTTAGTTTTTAGTTCTTCTCTTTTTTTTTCGGTATGTTAATCTTAAATAATTTCACATGTATATTTACTCAAGAAACTATTTGATAAACCAAGGTCACTTAACCACTATAGGCTCTGATTAACAAATACTAGTTGTAGTTGGAATTGAGTCTTACATATCATTACAGATCTTAAGACCAATCATTACAGCACTAGAATCGAAATTGCCAACACCAAAGCTAGCTAAGAGTCTTAGCCTAAGACCAAAGAACAGTTTGGATTTTGAGTTCCTAAACTTGTGTGCTCTGCTCTACTAGAAACCACTTGTTGTATATTCTATTCTTAGTATAGTAAAAGTAATTATTCTTACCATACACATGACTCGACCATCACTCAACCTTCAGGAGCAAAAAGCTATAGAGCAAATGTAGAATAACGTTGAAAATGTTGAAACGCTGCATCTACCCTTTTACTTACAATAGCTCATATGTGCAACTAGAAGCCACTTTGTTTTGTTTTACATCTGCAAAAGTAAAATGCACCACAGAGACAAAGACACGACTCATGGTTAGTCAGTGAGGGAGAGAGTATGATAGTGAGAGACAACAGCAAAAGGTTATATCCAAATTTGGATAAAGAAGCTCTTAAGCGCGTAGACTTAGTGGTTACGTTGGGAAGAAGAACAAGTAAAGGGAAAAAGTAGAGGATAGATCATCATCTATAAAAACAGGGACGATGTTCACAACTCAAAACATCACAACAAAAGAAATAACACAGAGCAAAAGATTCAAATTGTAAAGCAAACTTATATCTTCTTTTCAAGAAAATGGGGATCGTAGGATTTAACTGGGCAGAGGAAGGCAACAACCAACTGGTGTTGGTGATGAACAGAGACAACTGGGGAAACAGGCAAGTTTAATATTTGATTCGACGTTTAACTTTCTTGGCTCTTCTTGATGACTCTTCTAATTTATTTGGTCTGATGGGATTAACAGGGTCATAAATGGGGGTTCGTGGAATGGCCAGATTTTGAGTGGTCGGAGCGCAGATAACAAAGGAACGTGGTTGGCTATTTCTCGAGGAGGCCGTGTTGCTTTTCTCATGAGTAAAACGTTGTTGCTAGACCAAGTTGTTCCAGACCGCGGCTGCGAGTTGTATCCCATTGAATTCGTGGAGGTTTGTTTCATTTCATTTTGTTGTTTGCATATTTTTATACAAAACATATTGGATATCCACAGAACTCTCTGTTTTGGTTGCAGGGCAATATGAGTCCACAGGACTTTGCCATGCATGTGACAGAGCGTGACGTGGATTCACAAAAAGGGTGGTCGTATAGCCTTATAGTCGCGGACATGGCTTCCAATTCAATGGTTCATATGAGGAAACCTGTTCTAGATGATCCGTATGTCATGATACAACCCGTTTCGTTTGGTCTGCACACACTTTCTCCTGACGGTGGTCTCGACTCCACAATCTCTGACAGGGTAATCAAGTTACTAGTGTCTTGTTTCTTTTTTCGTATATTTTGTAGCTCTTTCAAAAACTCTCATTTCTCTTTTTTACTTTGCAGGATTTACACATGAGAGACTTTTTTATTCACATGATACTGATTGATGAACTACCACCGCTTGATGATATTGCTAGTGGAGCAACTGAAGCCAAGCTGTTTCTTGAAACTATGGCTGAGCATCCGAACCCTAAAGTAAGAGATTTGATATATATATATAACGTTTCTATGATTCATATTCTCCTACCATCATTAACTTCTTTCTTTATTCATTTCGATTCAGCTTGGAATGCAACGCTTTGGAACAACTAGTACGACAGCATTAGCGTTCAAACGCACTGGGGAAGTGATGTTCGTTGAGAGATTCGCGTACCTTGGTGGATGGGCTTGGATGGAGTACGAGAAACACTGAGCATGCAGCATCCAAATATAAAAAGTATATCAATATAATAATTAATAAGTAATCTTGTTGATGCTGTAAATACATCTCTCTAATTTACCTTTGTCGATTCAGGGAAACCTATTTCCTTGGTCAAACTAAAAGCATTATGATGCTTAATATAAATAAAAATAGTTTATGATCTTCTAAAACTTTCCTATTGGTAACTTAAAAGTTTATCTTATGTTTTCCATCTATACAATTCTTGAACTATTGTTATAATTCTTACTCTTTACTTTCAACTTAGTTTATGGAAAGCTGAGATAATGTATAGTATTTTTAGAAATCCTGATATATTAAGCAATTTCAAGCAATATAATTAGTCAAGAACCGTTAAAGTTATTCGTCAAAACATTTGACATCAACATCATATTTTTCTATAGTGAGTCTAGACTCTAGTTATTAGTACTTACGAAAAACAAAACAAGAACTTGAAATCAGGAAAAAGTAAGAACATGTAGATATTAAAAAAATCAAGAACATATAGAAATTACGGTCACCTAATCACTATATAGGTCCGGATTACAAAAGCTAAGACCAAATACTAGTTGGATGGATTTGAGTCTTACACTTGTGTGCCACTAACACATGAATCCTCCTTACAAAATCCGTAAAAAAATAGAGCAAAATGGAAAAATTTATAAAATATTGAAAAGTCATGTGTGGATTTGGATAATAAAATTCACATTTTGGATGTGAATACTCTTTCAGAATTAGCGTTGAGTATATATTTCTTAAGCTTTGTAGAGATAAGCCACCCTTTTTTAGCTGTCTTTATATACAAACACTTTTAGGAAACTTGTTGAAATGCATATTCTGGAGGTTTTATGCATGCAGTTGCACTTGTCTCAAGTTAACCGGTGATTTTGACTTCACGAGTACTTAGCTTACAAAAGTTCATGAAGCTATCTGTATATGCTGCACAGAGAAGCATATAATGTATATGCTGCACAGAGAAGCATATAATTTGTATCTACTGAAATCTTCTAAAACTATATTCTCTTTTAAAACATTAAAAATGACACTTTGCTTCAAGTATTATATATAAGCAGTATGAAGTCTAATTAATCCTAAGATTTAATATCTCTGTTACCACATAACTTCTGATCAATTCAAGCAATAACACTGCAGGACTGGACATTTTAAAAGAGCCTTAATCTAATTGAACAATGACTATATATAAAATAATATCTAAGATTAGACAACAAAGCAAGCCTTTAGGATCAAATGCAAACCGATCATTTTAAAATTATATCATCTAAGAGCAAACCGAACTGAATCCCCGATGAAATATTAATTAACCATACCGGATGAGTGACATTTTGATCCGGTTCAATTCTTTCTCATTTCATGAGATTTTGATTATTATTTTTTACATGTTAACGTATAAAAACTCTTTAAACATCCTTTATACTAGTATATGCGCGGGTTGTTGTATATTTATTTAATTATTTTAATTTATTTATTACTTATAAAAATAGATTAAATAAATTTTAATGCTTATGACATATTTACATGTTATTTATTTAAATCATACAATAGAAGCATACATCCATATCTTTTGAATTCATTCGTTGATTAATTGTTCAATTAATCAATTTTGATAGTAATTTTCTTTAGTACTTTTAAGTATTTTTGATAAAACAATAATATTGTTAATGATAAAAATAGGAATGATATTGGGAGAATTTAAAAAATACCCTTTTAAAAATATCACTTTTTAAATTTACCCCCTGTTCAAACTTTATCAAAACAACCACTAAAAATGTTGAAATTTATCCAAATATGTTTGTAAACTTATAAATATACACAAAAATTACCTTTATTTGTGTATAAATTTTTATTTATTTCGATGTCTTACAATTTGGTTTGAATATAACAAAAAATATTTTGTTAAAATAATTACATACTTTGAAAATAAAATAAATATACATGAATATGTGAGAAAGAAAAAACATATAAAGTAAAACAATGAAAATGGTTTATTTAGCTTGATTTTCTTATGGTGCGATGGTCAGAAATCAATATTTTTGAATCCCATCGATAAAGTAATTTTCTTATAGTCATAAAATATTATTTTACATATGTATTATACATTTAATAGTATAAAAACAAGGGAGATTTGCACAACTAACCTTTTTATTATACCATTTTCTATAAGTACCCTCTCTAGGTGTCCATTTTCAAAAATATCCTCTTCAATATACAAAATGACTAAATTACCCTCCTTTATTATAACCCATGATGAAGAAAGGAATATTCTTTCCAACAAGAAAAATATTCCTTCCGAAAAATTTCCCGCCAAATTTTCCCGCCAAAAAATTCCCGCCAAAAAATTTCGGCAAAAATTTTCCCGCCAAAAAATTCCGACAAAAAAATTTCCCGCCAAAAAAAAATTTCCCGCCAAAAAATTTCCGACAAAAATTTTTCCGCAATTCCTTAAAAAAACCTTGTAAATATTTATAAATCTTTTAAAAAATCCTTTAAAAACCCTTGTAAATCTTTAAAAAGTCATCCAAAACCTTTCAAAACTTGAGTAAACCTTTTAAAACCATTGTAAATCATTTTATAACATTTATAAACAGTTGTAAATCCCTTTAAACCCCTTATAACCGTGATAAATCATTTAATAAAAACTTTTGTAAACTTCTAAAACCCTTTAAAAACCCTTGTAAATCCTTAAAAACCATTTTAAAGAACTTGTAATACCTTTAAAAACTTTTGTAAACCCTTTAAAACTTCTTGTAAATCCTTTAAAACTATTTTTAAATCTTTGTATGCCTTTAAATACGCTTTTAAATCCTTTTTAAAACACTTGTAAATCCTTTTAAAAAACCTTTAAAAATCCTTGTAAATTTTTAAAATCCTTTAAAAATCCTTGTAAATCCTTTTAAAACTGTTATAAACTTATAAAAACTTTTAAAAACCATTGTAAATCATTTAAAAACCATTTAAAAACCTTTGTAGGCTTCTAAACCCCTTTAAAAACCATTACAAATCTTTTAAAAACCATTTAAAAACTCTTGTAAATCCCGTTAAAAACCCTTGTAAACCCTTTAAAAGACCCTTTAAAAAATCTTGTAAACCCTTTAAAAAAATTTGGCGGGAAAATTTTGAAAAAATATTTTTTTTTGCGGGAAAATTTTGCGGAATTTTTTTTGGCGGGAAAATATTCTCGGATTTTTTTTTGGCGGGAAAATTTTTCTCGGAAACTTTTTTGGCGGGAAAATTTTGGCGGGAAAGTTTTTGGCGGGAAATATTTGGGAGGAAAATTTTTGAATGGAATATTCCTTCCTTTGGGAAAGAATATTCTTTCAAATAGGGGTAAAATGGCCATTAAAATATAAGAGAGGGCAAAAATGAAAATGGTAAAAAAAAGGTATTTTTAAAAGAGGGTATCATAAAAAGGTTATTGGTATCAATTTCTCTAAAAACAATGAAAAAATGAAGAAGTACATAAAATAAAGAAGAAATATAATTGAAAACAAAAGTTTTAACCAAATATATAATCAAGCTCTTACAATGATATCTTAATTGAGCTTTCAACCCATGCAAGAACATTAAAAATTAAACAAAGAAAATATTGAGAATATCAGATATGGTAGAGGAGGATGTAAAAATGAGTATTTATAGGATAAAATATGATGTAAGTTACAATTCTAAAAGAATTAAATCAGAGGAGTTATAATTATATTTATAGTGTGTTAATTGAAGTTAAATGGAGGAAACAAATAGTCAATTGAAAGGTTATATAATTTAAGTTACAATTTAATAGTAAAGTGCGGATTTCAAGTATGAATTAAAGTATATGACTAAATGTGTTAGATATTTGGTTTAATTAAAAATAAATATTATAATTAAAAATAAATGCTAAATGGACTAATAAGGAGAGAGTGAAACCTTAAAAATTCCCAAAAAATAATTTTATTTTTAATCTCTTTTTATATTCTTCTTAATTTAAGTTATATTTCTAGGTTTAGTTATATTTTTCATCCTTGTAGTATATATAATAGATAGAAAATGGAATATCAAATTGTTTTTTAGATAGGAAATCAAGTATAAAATTCAAAGTTAAAACAAATTATAATATTCTTTGTATTATTACATGTTGAATCACAAACTAAATATAAGGATCATTATTCTTAAAAGAATGTCTTACAAATTGGTTTGATAATTATATAACAAAAAGTTTATTTTGTTAAAAAATTACATACTTTTGTAAATAAATTAAATATACATGAATATGTGAGAAAGAAACAAACATCCAAAGTAAAAGAATGAAGATGGTTTCTTTAGCTTGATTTTCTTATAACCATAAAATATTATTATACATATGTATTACATTTAAAAATATAAAAAAACAATGAAGACATAAAGAAATACATAAAAACAAAAAATAAATTAAATTGAAAACAAAAGTTTAAACTAAATAATTAATCAAACTCTTACAATGATATTTTAAATGAGTTTTCACCCCATGCAAGAACTTTAAAAAAAAAACAAAGAGAATAATGAAGATATGAGATATGGTAGAGAAGGATGTGAGAATGGCTATTTATATGATAAGAAGTGATGTAATTTACATTTTTAAAATAATTAAATTAGAGGAGTTGTAATTATAATTTATAGTGTGTTTAATTGGAATTCAATAAAGAAAACCAATAGTCTTTGGAAATTTATATAATTTTCAGTTTCATTTTAGTAGTAAAGTGTGAATTTAAAGTATGAATTAATGTATATGATTAAATGTGTTTTTTTGGTTAAAAATAAATATTATATTTTTAAAATAAATAAAAAATGGAACAATAAAGAGAGTGAAACCTTACTTTTATATATATGATTTTAAATAATTTTCCACCAATAAGGCTTATAAAATTTGTTTGTATGATATATGATTAAGTCCTTTCATTTTCTTTGCGATTTGATCATAACTTATAGTGTAATTAAATTTTGTATTGAATTATTGTCATAAACATTAATTTATTTATTTATTTTGTTGAATGATATATGATTAAGTCCTTTCATTTTCTTTGCCATTTGATTATAACTTATAGTGTAATTAAATTTTGTATTGATTGATTGTCATAAACATTTATTTATTTTTTATTTTTTTAAAAATGAAAGCCTTAAATATTTTTCCACCAATAAGGAGAGAGTGAAACCTTACTTTTATATATATGATATGATTATTATAAAGCACAAGTCACTTGACCAATTAAATTGTGACATTTCATCAATTAATAGCAAATTGTATTTAAAAAGTAACTTAAATATTTTTTCTTTCAAAAAGATGAACACGTTAAAAAAATAATCAGTTATATTGTCTAATAAAACTAACTTCTATTTGCATGGCAACTCAATAAAATATTTTCGGTGCAAAATATATAAAGTTGTTTACTTTTGATTATCCATAACAAAGAAAAAATTTCAAGTTACCATCCACGAACACGATCATGAGAAAACTTAATGCCCATGTTCTCTTTTTTTTTTCTAACTCCCACCCTATCGGTGTAAACCATCATAACCTTATTAACCATCTATAAGTACTTAAAAAATATCTATTGTCTTCTTCTACTTTTATTGTAGTCCAAAAATTGCAGACGCATTTCTCTCTAGGTAATACTTTTATTTCAATCTTTTCATGATTTCGTATTATATATTTGTTATTATTTCTTAATTTTTCTGTTTCTCATAAATTGTTTGATTCCTTATGCGTGATCCCTCAGTTTATAAATTCCTTTTATGTATTTTATTTGTAACAACAATCTTTTAGGTTGTTGAAAAGTAAGGTTTATAAGAATCTCATGTTTATGTTTGATCGAAATATGTTTAGAGTGGACATGAACAAAGTGAAAGAGAAAATAATGAAATATTTCTCAATGTCGGATGTTACTTTGTAATATGTATTTCCTTCAGGTAAAAACAAGATGTTATTCACAAAACAAAAAAAAAAATGTATCTCCTTGTGGTTCATTAATTTTTCTTGATATTCAATATATTGTTTCACTAATTTATCCTCTATAGCTGTGTTAATCTATAAAGTACCATGCATGTACATATGTATATATATAGGTAGTTTAAAGGGTTTGAAATTTTTTATAGATGATTATCATATTTATTCTAATATTCGATTTAAAATGGTTCTATATTAAATTTATATTAATATTATCGAGTTCTTTTATAGTTTAAGAGATTATATTTGGATGTGTCTTAGTATTGGACATTGATACATCAAATTAACAAAAATGGCCATAACTGCCACCTCATCGTCTCCATCGTGTTTTCTTTAACGTGTTCGTTTCAATTTATTTCAAAAGAGGTATTTTCTAAACTGTTGCACATAACACATAAACAGCACTAGAATCGAAACTACGACACCACCAAAGCTAGCTAAGACCAAAGAATAGTTTGGATTTAAGTTCCAAAACTTGTGTTATCTTCTAGAAAGCACTTCTTGTATATTCTTAGTATAGTAAAATTTTTAATTCTTGATCGTTTCCACCATACACATGACTCGACCATCACTCAATCTTTTCAACACCCAAAAATCTATAGAGCAAATGTAGAATAATGTTGAAAATGAAGAAACTCTGCATCTTCCCTTTTACTTACAATAGCTCATACGTGCGACTAGAAAAACCACTTTGTTTTGTTTTACATATCTATAAAAGTAAAATGCACCACACACACCAAGACACGGCTCATGGGTTTACTCAATGGGGGAAGAGACTAGAGAGTATGATAGTGAGAGACAACAGCAAAAGGCTATATCCAAATTTGGATAAAGAAGCTCTTAAGCGCGTAGACTTAGTGGTTACGTTGGGAAGAAGAACAAGTAAAGGAAAAAAGCAGAGCAGAGATCATCATCTCTCTGCTATAAAAACAGAGATGGGGTTCACAACTCAAAACATCACAACAAAAGAAACAACACAGAGCAAAAGATTCAAATTGTAAAGCAAACTTAAATCTTCTTTTCAAGAAAATGGGGATCGTAGGATTCAACTGGGCAGAGGAAGGCAACAACCAACTGGTGTTGCTGATGAACAGAGACAACTGGGGAAACAGGCAAGTCTAATATTTGATTCGACGTTTAACTTTCTTGGTACGTTAATGATCAACAGGGTCATATGCATGACTCTTTTAATATTTTTCTGTCTGATGGGATTAACAGGGTCATAAATGAGGCGTCGTGGAATGGCCAGATTTTGAGTGGTCGGAGTGCAGATAACAACGGAACGTGGTTGGCTATATCTCGAGGAGGCCGTGTTGCTTTTCTCATGAGTAAAGCGTTGTTGCTAGACCACGTTGTTCCAGACAGCGGCTGCGAGTTGTATCCCCATGAATTCTTGGAGGTTTGTTTCATTTCTTTTTGTTGTTTGCATATTTTTATACAAAACATATTAGATATCCACAGAACTCTCTGTTTTGGTTGCAGGGCAATATGAGTCCACAGGACTTTGCCGTGCAAGTAGCACAGCGTGACGTGGATAAACAAACTGGGTTGTCCTATAGCCTTATACTCGCGGACATGAATTCCAATTCAATGGTTCATATGAGGAAGCCTGATCAAGATGAGCATCAGGCTCATAACATGATGATAGAACACGTTCCGTTTGGTCTGCACACAGTTTCTCCTGACGGTGGTCTCGACTCCGCAAACTCTGTCAGGGTAATCAAGTTAATAGTGTCTTGTTTCCTTTTCGTATATGTTGTAGCTCTTTTAAACCCTCTTTTTTTTTTTTCTGCAGGCTTTACGCATGAGAGACCATTTTAATCATATTATTGGTGTGTTAGGAAATGATCAACTACCAGATGTTAAGGAGATTGCTAGGAGAGCAATTACCCCCGGGGTGTTTTTCGCAAATACGATTGAGCATCCTAACCCTGAAGTAAGAAAATTGATATAATGTTTCTATGATCCAATATTCTCCTACCATCATTAATTAGTTAGTTAATCTCTTTCTTTATTCATTTCGATTCAGCTTGGAATGCAACGTTTTGGAACAACTAGTACGACAGCATTAGCGGTTACACGCACTAGGGACGTGATGTTCTATGAGAGATACAGGGACATTAATGGTGAATGGACTTGGATCAAGCACGACTTCGATCTCAACATCTAGTAAAAGAGTTACAGAGAAACACTAAGCAGCACCCAAATATCTAAGTATCTAAATAATTAATAAGTAATCTTGTTGATGCTGTAAATACATCTCTCTACTCTAATTAACCTTGTCGATTCAGGGAAACATGTTTCCTTGGTCTGTCTAAGAGCATTATGATGCTTTATATAATAAATAAATAGTTTATGATCTTCTAAAATTTTCCTATGGTGACTTAAAAAGTATATCTTATGTTTTCCATCTATACAATTCTTGAACTATTGTTATAAATCTTACTCTTTACTTTCAACTTTATTTATGGAAAGGTGATAATGTACATAGTATTTTTGGAAATCCTGATTAAGCAATTTCAAGCAATATAAGTCAAGAACCGTTAAAGTTATTTGTCAGAACCTTTGACATCAACAACGTATTTTCTATAGTTAATCTAGACTCTAGCTATTAGTACTTACTAAAACCTAAACGTAACCAAAAGAGTAAATAAGAACTTGAAATCAAGAAAAATCAAGAAGTACATGTAGATATTAGGAAAAAACCAAGAACATATAGAAATTACGAAAAAGCATGCACACTGTACTTTCATAAATTATCATACTTAATTTTACACGAATCAGCAAAACTGGAATATTAGTATGGAGCCACTAACAACCCCTATGGTACCCTTTTCAGATTTTGGTATGAATGCGATCAAATTTTTCGTATTAATGTAAATCTTCAACGTGTGTACCTAGAAATCTCTTTTCTTCTCTTTTTTTTTTTTGGTTATGTTACGTCTTAAATGATTTCAAATGTATATACGTACTTAACTTAAGTGTCTATTTGATAAAACAAGGTCACCTAACCACTGTATAGGCTCGGATTACAAAAGTTAAGACCAAATACTAGTTGGATTTGAGTCTTAATCTTGTGTGCCACTAAAAACCATCTTTGTATATTTTTAGAATAGTAAATATATTTCTGAAGTGTTCCACATACACATGAATCCTCCTTAGTCAATCCGTAAGAAAGCTGGAGCAAATTAAAGTGGAACAATTTATATTTATAAAATAGTGAAAAATCATGTGTGGATTTTACTAAGGAAGATTCATGTGCGATGTAGGTCACTAATTTTACCAAGGAATAGGAATGAATAAAAAACTAATAAAACCAATATAGCAGTTATTTACGGATCACCATACGAGACATGCACTAATAATTACATACAAATTATCTATTTAAACCAAGTGTATGCAAGGATTTCAAGTTTTCAACCATTAAAAAACCAAAAAAAGGAAATAACAAAAAATAACCAAAAAAAAAAAAAAAACAACAACAACAAAAAACCAAAAAAAAAACGAAAATTGTTTTTGAGAAATCTTCACAAGAAATGTCATCATCACATTATGCGATCCTTTTCATCATCGCAATTTCTCTCGCTCCTCTACATGGATGTATGTTTTATGAAACTATGCGTATATATAAATAATCGTTTTCTCATTTGCTTACTATCATCACCTTCGTAATGATCATATTCTTATATCCATAATCTTAATTTCTAACTTCTAATTTATTTTTCTTATACATATATATAGCTGGGAAAACACAAAGTCTTGACGCCAGCAACAGCAAGACAGGTTCGACTTTCAAATCATTAAAAGTAACAAATAAATAATTAACAATAATATATCACAAAAACGTTCATCATGATCACGTTTCTTAAACTTTTAATACTTTTTTGTTTTCTTGATTTTATAGCTGTAAATGGAGGAAAAGGTGTTGAATCGAACAAGTTAGGTTCATCAGTGTGCCTTGTTGAAAGATGTCCAAGGCATCACGGCCACGGATCAGATGTGTGTTATTGCTGTTTCAGAGATAGTCGGAGGTGTTCTCGTAATTTATATGCTTGTGCAAGTGACTGCATTCGCCAACCTCCTTCTATGCATTAACTTAATCTTATAATGCATGACCTTATAATAGCTACATGCTTTACTTACCTTACGAAGACAAATACAATATAATTATGCTCACCGTTATTGTGTTTATTAGAGCTATTTAAAGTTTTACGTATGTTAATTTATATTTGCTATTCATTTTCTAACAATTTATTATAAAATAATAAATTTAATACAATACATTGTAAACTTAATACGATTTTGTAAAAAAATAATGATAATATCATAGTTGTATTAATTACAGGAAGTTTTTTTTTTCTTTTTTTGTAATGTAGTAGGAAAATATCTGAATAAAGTTTATATAACAATCTCTTCTTTAGTATTTCCTTGTTGTAATGACTATATGTTTGATTTGAGACTCGTTGTATTAGACGTTGACATTTTAAGACTTTATCTTTGTGAAAATTGGTTATCTATATATATAAAGTTAGTTTTTTCTCTCTTCTCATTATGCCACCTAAGCCACATTTTTGTTTAAACATTAAAATAAATTTAAAACATTCATTTAGTGCATATTTATGTTACTTATTTAATTAATAGAAAGTTTATATACATAAAATAAATTATGTAAAAAATGAAATGTTAAAATAAGAAAAACAATACTTTAATTTTTTTTATTAGTGGTAATAATATAATTCAACTTTCATTTTAAATTGATCATAATTTAATATTTTAAATATGTTACTGAGTTTTAGAATGAAAGTAAAATTTAAATTTATGGTAGACTAAAACAACATTTATGTAATTGTATATAAAAAATTATAAAGAGGAAAAATAATATGAAAGTGAAATATTAGTTTATAACATGATCAAAAAGAAAAAAAAATGATATTTCATAAATTGAATCAAATGCTTTTAATCCAAATTTGAGTATTGAAAGATAATAATTAAAGAGAAAATACTTATAACATTTTTTGAAAATCAATTAAAAAATAATAAAATATCACAATATGAATAAAAAATCAACAAAACAAAATTATAAATCGCGCGGGTCAACTGCTAGTAGTCTTATAGATTAAAATTTAAAACGTATATACATATGTCAGTTTGATTATTTTTTGTTTAAAATTGGTATATTGATTATTAACATATAATTACGACGAACAAGATTTAACTCTTCGTAGCACTTGAAAACATGATATATATGTCATATGTGGTTCCATTAATTAACAACTCTATAACTTCAAGATATATGATTTGACAATTTTGTTTTTCACATATGGGATACATATATCACGTTAACATTCTCAGTTTGCTTTCATTAATTAGCAAAATCCTTGTTTAGAAAATCAAACTTCATAACTAATGGTAAATAAATTAATAAAGAAAACTAAACCTTTAATTTAGTTAAGACTTTTACCAATGACCAAAAAAAATTAATTACTGTTACATTTTTATTCATAGAGTACAATCGCTAAAAATCTACGACGAACAAAGCATTTGAATTCAACATTTGTCTAAGCTATTTGAGAACAGAGTGATTTTTTATTATTTACAAATTGTAAGAAAAAGTGAAACCCTAAATGGAAAAAGGAATATATTAAACAATTAAATGATAATGTATTAAAATTTTAAGAAAATAAAAATGATTAATCTTTTTATAACGTAGTTTCTGAATCCATAAAACTAGAGAATATTATTTCTTTACGGCTCATTTTATGGTTTCATTATAAATACACAAACAGCTTCTTTCAAAAATCTTCTTAGTCACGCTTTCAGTAGTTAATTCCTTGCTGAAGACGTCACACCGACGGCGATGGCTATAATCTCTGAAACTTCCGAAGACGGCTCTATCGGCGGCGATCCAAGCAAGAAACCCGAAGAACTCCACAAGAACCCAACAGAAGAAGACGAAGAAGACGAAGAAGAGAATCAAAACAAGAACCCTAACGAAGAAGACGTTCAAGAAGAAGAAGTAGAGAATCGTGCTCCGGTTCTTTATGCTTTGATCGGATTCCCGCTTAATAACTTCCCGAGCTGGTACATTCTCAACCTTGAGCGAGGTTTGAGCGAGGTCGGTTCACTTCCTCCTATGAATCCTGGCTCTGCTGTGGTCACAATCGGGTACAATATGTATGTGATGGGTGGATGGATCGGGTTGAATCATCCTGTATCAACTGTGTTTGTCATCGACTGTAGACTCCACACGTGTGGCTATCTCCCACGTATGAAAAGGCCTCGGTACCGTGCAGCAGCCGGAGTAGTTGACGGAAAGATTTATGTCATCGGAGGTCGTGAGAAGGGATATGATGAAGATTGGATCGAAGTGTTCGATGTAGAGAAGAGGACTTGGAGTAGTGTGCCTGATCCATCCGATTGCAATTCAAGTTTGCCAGGAGGAGGGTTTGTGACGTCTGTGGTGATGCAAGATAGGATTTACATTTTGGATGCTGTACGTGGTTTGGTTTACGAACCAAGACAAGGTATATGGCAGTCATGGGAAAGTGGAACTACGTTGATGGAACTTTGGCGAAATAAGTCGTGTTGTGTGATTGATGATATGTTGTATAGCTTTGATCCATGGTGTGTTCTTAAACATCCAATAGTGGTGTTTGATCCAGATGAAATGGTTTGGTCTCCTGTGAAGGGTGTAGATCATGGTTTGCCTAACCTCCATTACTTTGAGTGTAAAATGGGGAATTTGGGTGGGAAGTTGATGGTTTTTGGCGCTCTTTACAAAGACACTTGGTGCATAGAGATTACGTTAGAGAAACGTGAAGGAGGTGAGATTTGGGGGAAGGTCGATTCACAGAAGCGTGTGCTTAGCTCAGTGAACGCGCCTCATATTGATTTTTGTTGCTCTGTTACGTTTTGATGATCTGTGGGATGGTTTCTTGCAGTTGAAGGTATGTTTAGTCTTTGATGTGCATGGATGGACTATATTGATGATGATAAATGACATTTTCTCTAGCCTCAAGTCTTGTACAAAAATGTGATTACTTTTAACGGAATAGGCCTTGTGTAGGCAACTCTTTGTACTTATTAAGATTCTTTTACGAGACTTGTTGCGAAATAATGCATCTTTGGTTTATTGCTAGTTTCTGGTTCTTTCTGTTTTGTGAGATATAATACAATTCTTCAGATTTAGCGAAACCTAATCTGCTTCTACAAATGGTTTGGATTGGGGATGAAGCAAATTAAAGCAAAAGGGATTTATTTTGCATACAATCAAAGTGAGAAAACATAAACTCTTGAAAGCTATACATAGAGAGGATAACCGAAATATATTTTTTTTTTTTTAACACTGAAAAGACTCACACTGTGGTTTCAATCAAGTACATGAGCAATGTGAAACCCTTGGCTCAGAGATGTGAAAATGGACTAAAACAAACCGGAAAATAATAAGGAGAGGAAAATAACTAAATTAAATTAATTAATTTTCACTAAACTGAGATTTCATTGTACAATTAATTAATTAATAATAAGATTTTTTTTTGGGGAATAATGATAATAATCGTTAAAAGTAAATTGCCAATTTTAGGAAAATAACTAAATTAAGTTAACAAAAAGTTTCAATAATATTTCGTTGTTGTAATGACTTTATTCTCTGGACTTTGACATTTTAATGACTTTTTATTTATCTTTGGCACAATTGGTTTAATAATCTTTAAAGTCATTATAATATTTCCGTTAATATTATAGATTTTTTTTAATAATCTTTTTGGAAACGAGTTTAAAGAAGAGAAAAATGAAACGAGAGAATATCTATTTTACGTACGCCTTTATAAAATATACGGTTTCATTATAAATACATAAAACGGACGTAACAGCTTCAAATTCTACTTTAGTCTTCTCCTTTTCAGTTAGTTCGTTGCTTCTGAAGACTTCAACACCGACGGCGATGGCTATAATCTCTGAAACTTCCGACGACGTCTCTAACGGCGGCGATCCAAACAAGAATCCGCAAGAAGACGAGAAACCGAAAGAAGAAGATCAAGAAGAAGAGAATCTTGCTCCGATTCTTCTACCCATCCCGGAAGGACTCGCCGAAAGCATCCTCTTACGCGTCCAGAGTTGTTACTACCCGAAGCTATCTCTCTTCTCCATAACCTTTCGTCACGTCGTCGCTTCACCGGAACTCTACCAAAGGCGCTTGCAACTCGGCCTCGCCGAACCGGTTCTTTACGCTTCGATCCGGTTCCCTCATGTTAGTTATAACCCGAGCTGGTACATTCTCAATCGTAACGTTCCAAGAAAGATCTCTTCCCGACTGAGTTCACTTCCTCCTATGAGTCTCATGAAGCCTAGATCTGCTGTAGTCACAGTCGGATATGATATGTATGTGATCGGCGGATGCGATGAACCAAATCATCCCACATCGAACGTGTACATCATCGACTGCAGATTTCATCAGTGTCGCTCGCTCCCTGGAATGCAGAGGGCTCGCAGCTCCCCAGCCGCAGGAGTAATCGATAGAAAGATTTATGTGATAGGAGGTTGCGAGCAGAGAGATGATAACTGGATCGAGGTGTTCGATGTAGATACTGGGATTTGGAGTAGTGTTGCTGGTCCATACGAATACAACTCTAGTAGGGTAGACGGAGGGTTTCTGACGTATGTGGTGATGCAAGAGAGAATCTACATTTTGGATTTTCTGTGGTCTTTGGCTTACGAACCAAGACAAGGTACATGGGAGTCATGGGGACTTGTAAGTCCGTTGACGGTATATTGGCACCAGTCGTCTTGTGTGATTGAGGGTTTGTTGTATAGTATTAGTCCTTTGTGTATTACAAGACATCTACATGTATCGGTGTATAATCCGGATGAGTCGTTTTGGAGACCTCTGGAAGGTGTATCTTATTTGCCTAAGCTCAATTATTTTGAGTGTCAAATGGCGAATGTTGGTGGGAAGTTGGTGGTTTTGGCTAAAACTTCTGTTGGATATGGGCCTTGCCCTTTCCAAATTAGAAGGTCCATAAAACAAGATATGTCAATTAATGAAGCCTTTCACCCAAAAATAGGCCCAGTACCTTCGCAGGGGTAAAACCGTCATTCGCCAAGGAGACACAAAGAGCTTCTAGGTTTCTGTGCAACTATAAATACATTAAACCACTGTTTGGAACAGGGATCGGTCCGGAGGTTATTATCCACCAGACTGAGAATCGTGTCGCGCCCGAACTCGCCCTAGCCCGAGATTCCCGCCGCGACTCTCTTTCTCGTGATTTTGCCCTTCTGTTTCGTATTAGGTTCTCAGCTCGGCAGATAGTCTATAACTGCCGCAGCGAGACTTCTCTCTTTGTAACTTCGGATTTTCCGCAAAAGCTAATAAAGAAAATTGTTTCGTATCGTCCCAAAAATCTCGTATCATTATTGTAGCTGCTCCCCCCTTGCACAAACAATTGGCGCCCACCGTGGGGCATACGAAGCACTTCTTTCTTGGCAACCTTGAAAATTTCGAAGTCTCCCGGAGAATCCAAAGCAACATGTCCGACGCAAACTCATCCAGCGACAGGGGAACGAACACCTCCCGACGCCCGGATCCCGACGCGCCCGTTCTGTCTCCGGAGCGGCACCTGTGGGGACGCAGAAGAGCCCGAACGAATATGCTACCACACCTCACTGGAGCAACGACAGCAGGCGCCGCGCCCACGAATGTCGATCCAGAACGTGCCGAGCCGGAAACTGCTGAAACGGAAAACGCCGAGCCGGGCCAAAGACTGCCGCACCGCCGTGCCGAGCCAGAGACTGTCGAGGTGGAAGCTGCCAATCCAAGACAGATACCCCCGGCCCGGCAAACCGATCATGTGCATGCCGCCCCGAGAAACACCAGGCCAGTACGCATCGCTCCGGCCACCGCGGCTACTGCCCATGGTGGAACTCACCTTGACGGCCTGATGCAAACCATCCTCGACCGTCTCGACGACCAGGACGTACGAACCTCCGAGAGGATCAACGCACTTGGAGAGGCGAACGCAGACACCCGAAATAGGATTGACCGGCTTAGGCGCCATCGACACAGCTCGCGACCTCACCATTCCCGGCTGGAAGAAACATCGCCCCCGCCTACTCCGTTAGACGAACGCACCAGGGACCAAAGACGCCAGCCGGCGTCGATTATTGTGGGATCCATCGATGAGCTCCAACACGAGAACCGGCCTGGCAGTCGAAACAGAACGAACGACCATCTCCACCGCCGCGACCAACATCCGACAAACGTACGACACCTAGTCAGCCGACCCGCGAGCGAGGAGAGCCAGGCCCGAAACCAAGAGCTGGCGCAACTGCAGGCACAGATCAAGGACTTGTCTTCCAAAATGCGGCAAGCCAGCACGGCACCCGATCTAGAGAAGGTGCTCGAAGAAATGCAGCGGTC
>NW_006238920.1:7300879-7304461 GCF_000375325.1 Capsella rubella | reverse complement strand
TACGGATATTCACGTACATCATGTCACTAAGATGAAGATCGTTCCTTACAACGGTTTCACCGATCCGAAGGAGTTCGTAAGATCCATCCAATTGGCCATTGACCGCGCATACTTCCCACCTGAACAGAGCGACACCGGGAGTTGCCAATTGCTCGTCGAGCACCTCACCGGAGAAGCTCTGAATTGGTTTTCCCGTCTCGATTGCAACTCGATCGATAGTTATTACGACCTGAAAAAAATGTTCCTGCAACACCACATGGTATTCATGAAGCAAGGCGCAACAAACGCCGACCTCTGGACCATGTCTCAGAAGGAGAACGAGCCCCTTCGAGATTTTATGGAAAAATTCAAAAAAGTTGTCAGCACAATCGCAATAGCCGACGACGCGGCCATCGCGGCTCTCCGAAACGCATTGCTTTTCGGCTCAAAGTTTCGCAAAGATCTCATAATCTTACAGCCCGCGACGCTCGACGACGCCATACGAAAAGCAAGTCGATACATCGAAGTCGAAGAAGAAAAGGCGGCACGGGCGGAGCGACTCGCAAAGCCATCAAACCCAAAGTCTAAAGCATCGGAGACCAAAGCACCAGAAGAATATGTTGAACCGCGCCAACACTACGATCGAGAGTACGCCCGAAACGATAAAACGCGTAAGCCTACCACTTTTGCCGTCAACGGCCAAGAGCAAAAAGTAAACGGCAACAAGCCGTGGAACAAGTGGTACCGCGACTCCGGCACAACCTCAAAACGAGGATATTGCGAGTTTCATAAGTTCGCTGGACACACTACGGAGGAATGCCGACAACTTCAAGCGCTACTCCTCGAAAAGTTCAAAAACGGAGATTTCGATATCGAAAGGGAGCGGCGACAAGCACTCTCGCACAGGGACAACTCTTATGTTGGATACGATTCACAACAGCACCAGCGCGACGGCAAACAGATTGAGGAGGAGCCCCGCGCTCTCCGAGAAGAAGCCCGACCGTCGCCTCCCCCTAAGCGAAAGCAAGATCTTCCCCCAATCGACGACGCGTACGCAGGCCGACAGCGCGTAGATATGATAATGGGTGGTCTAACGACATGCAACGATTCGGTTCGCTCGATACGGGCATACCACCGACAAGGTGAAAATAGCCGCAGCTGGCTCACGAGGAGTAGCCCGGACGTCGAAAACTACGAACCAATCACCTTTACTGAAGCGGACGCCCTGCAAACAGGACCTAACAACGACCCGCTGGTCGTCGAATTGGCAATCGGGGAAAGCGTGGTCACAAAGATCCTAATCGACACGGGAAGCTCTGTCAACGTAATCTTTAAAGACGTATTGATCCGGATGGGAGTCGATCTGCGCCTTGCCGAGCATAACACGCAGCCTCTTACTGGCTTTGACGGCGACACAGTCATGCTCCCTATCTACGTCGGGGGAACGATGCAATGCTTTAACTTTGCTATTGTTGACAAACCAATCGTGTACAACGTCATATTAGGCACACCATGGCTGCATAGAATGAAAGCTATCCCTTCGACATATCATCAATGCGTGAAGTTCCCTACTCAACGAGGAATCTATACGTTGCGAGGCGATCCATTGGTTGCGCGCACATGTTTTATCGTCGAGAGACAGCTGCGCAACGCTCGCGCCAATGCCCAAAGAATGTTTGTCATCTCTGAATCAACCCCGAAGGTGGATACACGACAAGCACCACACACGGAGCTAATCGACCAAGTCAACATTGACACAACTGATCCTGCACATTGTGTAGGAGTAGGTGCTGACCTTCCACTCCCATTGAAAGAAGAACTCGTGAAGTTCCTACAACACAACTCTGCCACCTTCGCATGGACGATCGCCGACATGCCCGGCATCAACCCCGAAGTTACGTGTCACGAACTGAACGTCGATCCAACCTTCAAGCCTATCAAACAAAAACGAAGGAAGTTAGGTCGCGATCGCGCTGCCGCAGTAAACGAAGAAGTCCGAAAACTACTCGACGCCGATTCTATAATGGAAGTACGATATCCGGAGTGGTTAAGCAATCCCGTGGTTGTTAAGAAGAAAAACGGCAAGTGGAGAGTTTGTGTGGATTTCGCCGATCTCAACAAAGCCTGTCCGAAAGATAGCTTTCCTCTCCCGCGCATTGACCAGCTCGTCGAAGCAACTGCCGGGAACGAACTCCTCTCGTTTATGGACGCTTTCTCTGGTTATAACCAAATTCTGATGCATAAGAACGATCGCGAGAAGACCACATTTATCACTGAACAAGGAACATATTGTTATAAGGTAATGCCATTTGGTTTGAAGAACGCCGGAGCCACATATCAACGCTTGGTGAATCGAATGTTTGCAAGTCAACTCGGCAAAACGATGGAGGTGTATATCGACGACATGCTCGTCAAATCCACCAAGTCATCCGAACACGTATCGCATTTGCAGCAATGTTTCGAAGTCCTGAATAAGTATAGCATGAAGCTGAATCCTGCTAAGTGCACTTTCGGAGTGAAGTCGGGAGAGTTCCTGGGATACCTCGTCACCCAAAGAGGTATCGAAGCAAATCCCAAACAGATTTCTGCGATCATCAGCCTCCCCTCCCCAAGAAACACTCCCGAAGTGCAACGCCTTACTGGACGCATTGCGGCATTAAATCGATTCATATCGCGTTCGACTGACAAGTGCCTCCCGTTTTACCAACTGCTACGCAGCAATAAACGATTCGAGTGGGACGACAAATGCGAGGAAGCTTTCAAACAGCTCAAAGACTATTTTCGTCTCCTCCGGTGCTCGCAAAACTCGACCAAGGAGAGACTTTGTACCTCTACATTGCCGTATCAACTTCGGCGGTCAGCGGTGTCCTTGTCAAAGAGGATCGCGACGAGCAGCACCCAATCTTCTATGTCAGTAAAACTCTTGATGGCGCAGAGCTTCGCTATCCCACTTTGGAGAAACTTGCATATGCGGTTGTCATTTCAGCGCGTAAGCTCAGGCCGTATTTTCAGTCCCACTCTGTCGAAGTTCTCACCAATCAACCACTCCGAATAATTCTCCACAGTCCAAGCCAGTCCGGCAAACTCACAAAATGGGCCATCGAACTCGGGGAGTACGATATCCAATACAAGTATCGAACATGTGCCAAGTCACAAGTCCTCGCAGATTTCCTTGTTGAGCTCTCGCCAGATCTCGATCAAGGAGTCTCGCCAAACGAGAAATGGACATTGTACGTAGATGGCGCAGCCTCTAAACACGGTTCGGGGATTGGAGTGCACTTGCAGTCGCCAACGGGTGAAATATTAGAACAATCGTTCCGCCTCGCCTTTACCGCCTCGAACAACGAATCAGAGTACGAAGCATTGATTGCAGGGCTCCGACTAGCACACGGCATCGGAGTCAAACGAATTCAGGCATACTGCGACTCCCAACTCGTTGCAAACCAATTTAGCGGCGATTACGAGGCTAAGAACGATCGTATGGATGCATACCTCAAAGTCGTCCGAGATCTCTCAAAGTTATTCGAGCAGTTCGACTTGACCAAGATCCCCCGGAGTAACAACGCGCCAGCCGACGCACTCGCAACGCTCGCGTCCACATCC